>NW_008656308.1:37860-53464 GCF_000695815.1 Acanthisitta chloris | reverse complement strand
TGCTCCTTCCAAGTCGTAAAACTCATCCTCTAGCAATCCCATTGACTTACTCAAGTATTGAAGTTTAGTTTCTCCCCCAGGAGTGTATTTTAAGGAAGAAGTCCTAATGGTAAGCCACATTCTGGAAGACTTACAAATGCTGAGTAGCATCTTCCTCCAGATGTCTTCTGCACATGGCTGGGGGATACCTCTGCACAGAGGTGGTCTGCAGTGCACCTGAGGAGATATTCACACACACACACACAGACACACACACACACACACACACACACACACACACACACACACACACACACACACACACACACACACACACACACACACACACACACACACACACACACACACACACACACACACACACACACACACACACACACACACACACACACACACACACACACACACACACACACACACACACACACACACACACACACACACACACACACACACACACACACACACACACACACACACACACACACACACACACACACACACACACACACACACACACACACACACACACACACACACACACACACACACACACACACACACACACACACACACACACACACACACACACACACACACACACACACACACACACACACACACACACACACACACACACACACACACACACACACACACACACACACACACACACACACACACACACACACACACACACACACACACACACACACACACACACACACACACACACACACACACACACACACACACACACACACACACACACACACACACACACACACACACACACACACACACACACACACACACACACACACACACACACACACACACACACACACACACACACACACACACACACACACACACACACACACACACACACACACACACACACACACACACACACACACACACACACACACACACACACACACACACACACACACACACACACACACACACACACACACACACACACACACACACACACACACACACACACACACACACACACACACACACACACACACACAGAGACACACACACACACACACTCTCGTTTTAGGGTGGATCTCAAGTGCATTTCTGTAGTGAGTCTCCCATCATCCCTGCTTACATTGATTCAATTTACCAGCCAGTCTTGGAGCTCACAAGCAAACATGGAAAACGTGCTTCAGAAACACAATTAAAATGCTCCAGCCATTACTGGGTGTTCAGTTGTGTGGAACAGATTACAGCCAGTCTGAAATAACACCCTCAGACTACGTATGGTGTTGATACTGGGTCCTCTGCATCAGCTTCTTCACACTGCAGATCTGGTCTTATTGCTCAGCAAAACTTGCAAAGGCAGATATAGCTTCAGGGTAACAGGAAATGCAAAGGCATTACAGCAAAGTGTTCACATTCCAAATAGCTCATACAACCTTCATTCTAGACCCTCTGTTTGCATATCATCTAAGTCTTCAATGTCCCAATCACCTAGCGATTCACATTGCACCAGTCTGCAAAATTTATTGCCTCGTTCAGTGCATGGAGTTGACTTTTTCATGGGGGAGGAGACAGCAATTCATTATTTCATTACCCACTTCAGGGCATTTTTAAAATTCACAGAATGTTGTTACTATATAATGTTTTTCTATAACTTCTTGCTTTACTAATGGTAAGGAACATTCTGGTATTACCAGCCTAAGTGTGTGGCAAAGTACCCAGGTGACCTGGGATCCAGAGGAGAATGGGGTAGGCAATTTCTGTGTGGATTCTCACATCTGCATTGTGCAGTGTTAAGGCTGTGAATAAGAGAGAGCAGAGGAGCTTCCACTGAGCTTCCCAGTGCTGCATCATGCAGGGATGAGAGGCTGCAGTAGTCTAGCTGCATTTGGAGGATGCTGAGCCTTCAAAAGAGCAAAGCATGGCATTTTCTGGTTCCCACTGAGCTAAGGTCTCTGCATGGTGCTGTGTCTGATTTGACTTAACTCTCCCTCTGGTGTGCCCCACCAGGTATTTATAACCCTACAACTGCAGGGCTGCGTTGGAAACTTGTTCAGACAGCCAGAAGCACTGAAGGAATGATCAGGTGTACATAGGCTGAGGGTGTTTAATTAGTCATACATCCAATTGAAATGCCAGAGGTTGAGTCTTTTAGTAGATATACTTTAAATCAAAAGCATTAAAATAAGCTAGAAGGGCAACTGATACTGGACATGAAAGGATATGATTCTTGAATAAAGTCTGGGAGGCTAAGAACTGGTGTTGGTAGATAGAGAATTCCAAATCACTAGAATGAGCTCAGGTCACATAATACAACAGTTGTACAGTGGTTACTTGATTTTCCTGAACAGTGGCCCAAGGATGGACAGTTTACACCATGAAAGTGGGGTTGTTTTTTTCATGCATTGCATCTGTGTCAACAGCTGTCTCAGAAATTAAAATTATGAGTTTAATGTACTGTTTTGCTACAGAAGCAGCTCTTCTAGTGCATGAATGAAGCATAAGCTTGCAGTAGCCTGTTTGAAAAATTCTGTGGTACCTTTCTATAGCTAGAGGGAGGAAATTAATGGAAGCAGCTGGTAATTCTATAATCTAATGAAAACTTTATTTTTATTTAAACTTTTATGGGCCTCCTGCCTGTGAATAATGCTTGGTAGGAAAATTATCCTAGTTGTTAAAGCAGTGTGGACAGGGAGATAATTTCAGAGACTTGAACTCAATTTCTACCTGGAGGGAGAAAATGAGGGATAAAAGGTCCAGACCTGGAAACTTACAGATTGACTGCTACAAGCAGGACTACCAGTGCTACTTTTATGCAACTTCAGGAGAGTCATGCTGCAAAGCAAAATGTTTTTCTCACTAGTGTAGGAAGGACTTCTGTTGCCATGTCCTGAGTCAAGGTCCTTGGCATCACGGGTGATCAATCCCTAAGACAGACCTGCTCTGCTCCAGAGTGAGCACAGTTTCTGTCCTTCATTTAAAACAAGTGTGATTCCCTCCTCTATAAAATGGCACTGGCCAAGTGTCATCAGTTTGAGTAGCCATTGTCAAGGTGCTTTCTGCCTTTAGTATATGAAAACTGGAGACTTGAATTTTTTTCCATTGCAGAAACTGATAAATAATGCAATCCTTTGTCAAGAATTGTATGTGCTCTTCTATCCACTTGAGGAATATTTCATTTATGGTATAGTTCAGGCTATGGAGCTCTGCACCTGAAGAATGTTGGGTTTATGGTATAGTTCAGGCTATGTTGATGAAAATTATTAAAGAGCACTTGAATCTTACAGAGTGAAGGCCTCTAGCTAAGGTTGATTGTGATGATAATGTAAAGTGCTGGGAAGCAAATTTTTTTGGAGAAGTTTTTAGTAATCAGGGCTCAGTGTTTTGCATAATAGATATTTATAGGCAGCTCAGCTAACTGTTGTTTCTACAAGAAGAGCAGATGTAAATAAAGGGGTTTTTTAAAGGTATAGTCTACTATTGACAAAAGAGGTTCTATTGACAGGTATGCAGGAGAGGTGGGTCCAGTCATGGGCTGGAATTGCTATTTACTGTTTTCATTTGGAAGAAGTTATCCCGGGCAATCAGCCATCTCCTTAGCTCTAGGATGAGGGTGTTTTGAGGCAAGTATCAAAAGATAGCTCTGGAGACAAGCACTGACACAGCTCTCATTTATCCTCGCCTTGGAGCTGGAAGATGTGTGTGCTCTAAGGAAACTAAACAAATGAAAGCAGAAGAAAAGAGTGGAAGGTAAAACATGAGGTTATTAGGGAAAATTAAAGAGATAGGGAAGATCATTTAGTCAAATCTTGTGGGTTTAGTATAATACCACAAATACAATGCTCTGAGCATTCTGAGGCCTCCTTCATTATAATTCTACACCACATACTACATTTTCACTGCTGTGGTTGAGATCCCTTGGAGTCACCTTGATCTATTTTACTGCTTTATTTTCAATATATTATGTAGGGAGTTTGGGTCTTTTGGGCTTTTATCCTCCTGTGATGGTAGAGATAATGTTGGCAGAACACATGAAAGTTAAAACAACGTGTGCTCTCAATCTTTATGGAAATTCCAATTATTTTCTGCTTTTGCTGCAAACTAGTGGTGGAATTGTTCAAAAACCAACAGACAGAGCTGAACATCTTTAAATCAACTTTGTCTTCAGTTGAATTAATAAACAAAGAAAACGTAAGTATGCTTTGCATTTTTCTCATTGCTGCTAAATTCTAGGACCATGTTGCATTGTATGTGAATAAGTAGAAAGGATAGAAAAGTGTCTAACATTGAAGATTATAGGTCTCAAATTTGTTTTGAGAGTTTGTGTGTTTGCTTAAGGAAGAAGAGTATTGCATCAGGATTCTGGTAAAGGATTTGTGCTAGATTCTCTGAGGATGTACTCTGTCTGCTATTGCAATTGATGAAGCTTGAACAATTTATACTAGCAGTGCCCAACTTTTCTTTTGAAGTTTTGAATATTCCCCTGTAATTACCAAGCAAAGTAAAGCTCTGGAATGCTATGGGGTTATGTTCTTGCATGGTATTTTAGGGAAGTGCATTTCAAGAGAGAAGCTAATATTTGTAATAGAGTAGCATCAGAGCTTTCAAAATTACTATTGTCATTTGCTTGTGTTAGTAAACTTAAATGCAGAAGAGTTTGCCACTGTGACCTTTTCTAGCTATGGTAATTAGTATAAAGACTGAGTAGGAAATAAAAATGGGACGTGAGCAGTCTTGTTTGCTCAGTTAACCAAAAGTCAAAGATCACACAAAAAGGGGTAGTTAATACCAATGTGATTAAAACTGGTGGGGAGGCCTGGCCTGTGGTTATTTATATCTTCTGCTATGGAGAGTCTTCTGGTAAGAGTACATGAAGTCCTAAAACCTGGTAACTTAGCCTAAAAGTAGTGCATGATAACAGTTTCATTTTCCTGTAAAGTAATTCTTGGCACTAATGGAGCAGAAAGAGGATTAAGGTGGAGTTCTCCTATTAATCTGAGTAAATCCTAGATGTGTTCACTTTTGTTTCATTGATTAAGTTAGAGGCTATATCATATCTTGCACTTTTAGATATGTCTGGTGATTATTCTTGGGAAACATGTTATTAATCTTTGTCTAAACAGCTTACTTGTAAAGTTAGAATAAATACATCAAGGGAGACTTCTGAGCACAAATTAAGATGTAAAAAGCACTTGTTCACAATATTATTAACATTTTCAGAAAGCTGTTCCCTGGAAGATTTGTCTGCAAAATGCTGCCTGTTCCAAGAACTTTACTTGGTTATACATTTTGCCTAGCATTTGTTAGCATGTGAGTTTTCAGTGTGCAGCACTATGGCAGACAAAGATAATTGTTCTTCAATCCTTGCTATTGTCTTACTTGATATTTCCTATTATAAAGTGCTCTCAAATCAGTGTCTGTCAAAGAATCAGATTAATGCCTGATTAGATCTGTCAAGTTTCATCTTCCAATGTGTTTTGAGCCAGATTCAGATTTGAGAATGAATACTTAGGGTATTAGAAGTTAATATATGATACAATTGAAAGCTCTGTTGGGTAATTACATTTTTCATTTTGAGTTTGTTACGCTAACAAGTACAGTAGGGCACAAATGAAAGGTTCTAATAACAGAAAATTTACTACATGATGTCATGCACTGCATCCCTCCCAGAAGAATTGATGTTAATTGTCACACAGTCTTGCCAAAGTCATGAGCAGTGTGCAGTAATGAAATGCTAATAGCAGACAGCTGCTTTGAAAGGCGTATACCCAATGGCTTTAAGGTTTTTCAAAGAAGATAGGCTTCTCCTGCAAGGGCTAGCTCTGAACTCATGCCTGACCCACCAAGTGAGAGAAGAGATGTGCCAGCAGCTCTGCAGAGCTGTGCAGTCTCTGCACGTCCTGCATGTGCAGGAAAGGGGTAGAGTATCCCTCTCACTCCCAGTTTCTCTCAATTACTTGGCTCAGCCAGAGCCAAACGTCTGCCTCTGTGTTAAGTTGAACTCCATCACAAATTTCTAATTATCCCTTACCTTCTATTTTCCCAGGCTCTAGCCCTGGGAAGACCATTCTCTGATGCATGTTTGTTTATAAATGGGTCATTTCCATGCGGCTTTGACCTCTCCAGTTGGCTTCAAAACCAAAGCAGTGTGTGGAGGAGTCAATTTTCTACCTCACTGCAGACATACTCACTCTCTTTATTTCTTTGGGTGGGGAACAAACCCCAGCAAGTATCTTCTTTATTGAGATTGTCTTACGGATTATAGTGAAATTTATGAATTCAGCTCTTTACTAGTCAGCTTGTTCAGGACAGAGGGAAGGGAAGCTGTGGCCATTCTTTTGTGGTTAATTCTAAAGAAAACTGTAATGTACCAGTTCATCTGATGGTGTGTTCAGGCTGTGGATAAGTAAACTCTGCAGGTAAATCTATTCAGTTGTATAAGCATCAGTTCACAGATAGATTCCTTTCCTGCATGTGGAATTTGATTTCTCACTCCCTGCTAACCTATTCCCTGATACTGTGCCAATTTTTATTAGTATCTATATGCACGAGCCCTGTATAGATTTATTTGGAGCCCCCACATCTGTTTTCTGTTGCCAATACTTACCTATTGATGTGTTGATTACACCTTGTAAGAGACTAAAACCTTGTACTTTTAAACACTGATGTGAGCTGTCCAGCCAGGAAGTGCCACAGCTGTCACTGCAGGGTGAAGTGGAAAGTGATCTCGGGGCATATTGTCACTAGCTGAGAGAGCTCCATATGTCCCCTCAGACTGCTATGGTAATATCTTCTACGTTGGAGTGACAGGTGGATAAGTATTCAGTGTGAAGCAATGCATCTGAAGCACTCTGCATCATGTGTGTAATTCTGCACTGAGTATCATACAAGGACACACAGGTGTATGTTCAGGTGAACCACTTGTGGAGGTAGTGGCAATCCAACCTAGACATAGCTCTTGAGGAAAACCCAGCTATTTACTGCCCCACAACCAGAACAGACAGCCCCTAGAGAAAACAAAACCTCTTTTGTTATGGAAGGCCAAATGAGACTTCTGTTTAAACACTAATAAATAAAGGACATAATGAGAACCTGTTAATATGATGATAAAGATCCAAGCGAGGGCTGCAGATTGCATACTTGGCCCTGGGGAAAATTGTGCTGCTGAAATCAGTGGTGATGTCAGATAGAAAATGGTCCCTGGGATTGAATAGATATCTCTAGGTCCAATAAATATTTGAGAGAGAGATATATAGGTGGGAAGACCTGAGAATCTTTTTTTTAAAATTTCTAGAAAGCAGGTGAATAGATTGTACTCTTTACTTTGGGCAAGTAAGTCCCTTCCTACACTGCCCATGCTAGGAGATTGCTTCCAGCCCATCATATCTTCAGGGTCTTATGCTCTTTAACAGGAACAGCCACCACAGTTTCATACATTGAGTTTATTAAGACAGTGCACGCTCAAGGTAGTACAGCATTAAATCATCTCAGGCAGAATTTTTTGCTACTTCTTTCCCTCTATAATGGATTCTAGTGTAAACCTCTCATGTTGCACATGTGTCTTAGCTATGCACACTGTCATCTTTCTCATTTTTCTTTTGGCATATTGGTAAATGCTCAAGCAAAATAATCACAGCAGGGAATGCAACAGTTGTTTTCTGAGAGATATCCCACAATGAAGATGATAAAGCAGCAACTCCATTGTCAGAGGCTTAGCTGTATAAACAAAAGCTAATATTAGATATCTCTAAATTCTGTGGGGGCAGAGAATGGATAGATCATGCTGATTATTTTTTCTTTTACACAGCACAAATGTAATAATTAAAAGCAGTAGCTTGAAAGAGTGAAGACACATGAATATAGGGAATTATTTTCAGGGAAGTGAGTGATAAAAGGCAGAATGGAAATGAAGAATGAAGTCCATCCAGATCTTGGTTCTCAGCAACTGGATATAGGGAGTAGAAAGTGGCTGACTAATAGAACTGAACTCCTCTTTACGCTGTGTAAATTATGTGTAAATACATATGTAGAAGTGGATATGAAAAGTATGGAACTTCATATTTCCTGTGACAATTCAAATGGCATGTGGATGTTGGACATGGGGCAGGATCAGTCCTTGTGCTCCTATGGAGTTTTCATTGTGTACTGCCAGTTGGTTCCCTGTTGTTGTGCTTTAGTGCATGCATGGCCACTGTCTGGGCATGGGGCTCTGTTTGATTCTAGCTGTTGTACTGAAAATGGTCAGAACATGGATTGAGGTAAAAGCTCTGTATCTCCTTGCTGGGCCAGGGGGTGTGGCTGTCTGGCAGACTAGCAAGAATACAGATTGGGATTTTAATTATTTTTTTCCGTTGCTGGCAGTGAAAAAACAGTTCATTGTATTTACTAAAAGAGGAGATTGCTTAAATTCCCTAAATTTCTTATTTTTTGTAATGAGTTCAGCAGTACTTTTGCTTCTATTTAATGTCAAAATTATCTTTTTCTTCCGTAGCTCCTTTTTAGTATCTTTGTATCAGAATCATTAGTGGTGTTTTGGTAAATGGGAGGTGGGGTCTATAGGCTTTCCAAATGTACTGTGATTGTCCTTATCTGATTTCTGTGGGTTTCCTTACAAATCAGAGCAAGGTCTGGGAAAATAAGCAAGAATTGTTTGGAGATGAGAACAGTAGTGCAACGTCTTAGCTTTTCACCAGGCCTTGCAGTGTCATATCCAGCTGTGTCTGTCCACCCTGAACTGTTGGATGATGGCACATGCAGGACCCAGTTCTATGTGGCTGTCCTGGCAGCTCCCTGTCTGTACATCTAATGGAATTTAAAGTCAATGTCACTTTCAAGGCCTTCAAAAGAAATTAATGTGGGTAAGCTCAAACCCTCTGTTTTTTTGTACACTTCCCACCTTAGGTGACCATGTTTTCTGTCATAACCTGTACCTGTGCAGAGTGGTTCGCTGACTATTCCTGTGATCATGTAGAGAGGTTGTTTTTGCTGAAATGTCCCATGTTATGGATCAGCCTTGTCACAAGAGTTCAGGTGTTAGTTTCAGACTCCTCTGCGGTGAGGGCTGCAGCACATCAGTTTTTCTGATCAGCCAAATATTGCCAGCTAGAATTGAAGGAGTGTTTCTAATCTCCTCACTCTTAAGAGCTGGTATAATGAGAAGAAACAGAAATGACCTCTGGAGTTCTGTGCAGCCTGATGAGCTCTCACAAGGCTTTCAAATGCCATGAGTTCCACACAAATGACTATAAATAATTGCCTAGGTTGGCCTGACCTCGGGTTGTCTGAGAAGATGATCTGATAATGGCACGAGCGACTCTGATTCTGTTCTGAAGTTGAGATCCCATTTAGGATTATACTTATTTGAACTCTCTGTAATTTAAGAAGAAAGCTTTCTGCATGTGCCAGTACTGGAAACACATTCTGAACACAAAGGTCACTGATGTGGCAGTTGAAATCATCGTGAAATAAGTCACTTGGGACATGAGTTTAAGCAAAACTGAAAAGTTACCTCCTGTCTGACAGTGCACTTTTCTTTGCCTGGTCTCTCAGCCCTGGCCAGAGTTGCCAAGTTTTGCATTAACTCCTCAGTTCTGCAGACCATGTATTGAGCAGATACCTCTCTGCAGAACTCCTGGTGAAGGTCCTGCATTTTGAAGTGCACATCCATCTGAGAGCAGCCTGCAGAAAGGGAAGTTGGATACCACCTCTTCCCTTTGGGGTATCCTTGCCTACTTTCAGTGGCAAATGGTGTGTGTTAGTTTCCATGAATTACTAACCCGTTTCATGAAATGTGGTCCAAGTAAGAAAAAATTATTACCAAAACCAGATTTTATTACAGCCTTCCTTAGTCACTCCTTTCTTTTTCTCCTGACAAATCATAAAGAACAAAGCTAACTGATTCAATGATCATTAAGGTCTTTTCCAAATGATTCTATGACTATTTTTTTCCTTAAACTAATGTTTTGCAGAATGCACAGAGCTAGAAGTAGCTCCATTACTTACTTTCAGTCCACCCCAAAGTGCTCAGAGCTCACAGCATTTCATCAGACAATCTTGATATATGATAAAGCAAACCGAAAGAATTCTGTTGGTTTTGACCTGTTCTGATGCCCTTAGTCTCAACCAGAAAGATATGAAACCTTTTTTTGACCATGTTGTCAAAATTTCTGAGTCACTGTATCCTAAAAAAACACCTCTTCACGGGAGATGTAAAATAGCATTAAAACATTAGATTTGTTAGCAGTTTCTCAAATCAGTCTTGCCTGTGACTTGTTGTGCTGTTGCTGCAAATTTTCAGGTTTCCAGCAAATACTGGTTTATAGATAGCTGTAGAATGCAACAGCTTAGTTGATGTGATGAATGTATTGCTGGGAGGAGCACAAACCACTTCAAAATTGCACACAGACAGGCAAACAAATGCGAGTGATGCTGCCAGTGAAGGTATTTGCTGTTGCTGATGGTTGTACAAGCAGCAGAAAAAGTTTGGGAACTCCCTGGCTTGGAATAAAGAATTCCCTGAAGGTAGATGGTCTGTACAGATTAACCATGGCCTTATTAGGCCAGGCCGTTACTAAATTGTTTTGTTACTAGTGCCATCTGAAAATCTTTAAACCTCACACAAGACTGGGAGAAAGCTCCAGAGTGATCTATGTATTATTTACATATTTCATTTCTTCGCAAATGATTGTAAAAATAATATTACTGTTTTGAAGAATCTTCTAAGAATCCCATGAAGACTTCAATTCTCCAGCTTCACTGCCTTTTCTGAAAGACAGAGCTTTGCTTATCCTTTCTTTTCTTAGCCAAGGGCAATCCATCGAGGGCCGTAACTGTATTTGGGGAAGCCTTGGGACTGATTTTGCGTTGGCTGTAGCAATAATGTGAATCATAAATAAATCAGTTTGCACTATCATAAACAGATCCATTTGGGGCAGATTGGGGGGCAGATTTAATTAGGAAGACTGCAAAGGTTTTATAGGTGTGAGAAGAGCGACAGCTGGGAAGAGGACACCCCACAGTCCAAATTTCAGCTTGTCATAAACTGTTTGCAACCTATCAGGGAAGATTTTTAAAGTTGATGTTGGATTTAGTCATGTCTTCCCTTGAGATGTAATGGGCGATAAGTTTAAAGACTGTGTATTTAGAAAAAGCAAAAAAAAAATTGAAAACATTTTCAGTCATTACTGAAGCATATTGCAGTACATTTGTGTGAGGATAAAGAAAAGACAGGTGAGATCTACTGTATGGGTAGGCAAGTTTCCAAGAGCATTAACATTTTATTTTAAGAGATGAATAAAAGCCTCAAAATTGCTCTAGACTTGGCAGGTAAGGATTGTTATGCTTCATCTTGCCTCTTGGCCAGAAAGCTCAGTAAGTGGGAGCTTGCCAGATACGGCAGTCTTCCCCACTACCTGAATTTAATTTAAACCATTCTGTGCAGCCCTGATTTTAATCCTTTCATTTTGGTTTTGAGTTACCGCATATATGGCACAATGGAAATATTTTTTCAAACTTAAATTAGAAACATATTTTAGGAGACAAAAAAAGTTCCTATCTTTAGTGCAGAATGAAACATCTTTAACTGTTAGATGAAGTATAACCATTGGACCGTTTTACTTGAAAAGTTTGATTATCAGTAGAGAAATATGGATTTTCTGTGATGTGATTTTTTTGTTTCCTTCTCCCTCTTCCAGTTGTACACATTGCACAAAGTGTTTCTTCAGGGTGGCCAAACTTTGATAGTTCACAACAAATGTGTTTTTAAAATAACTAGAGACATAAGTGTGATGTGTCAAAGGTAAAAAAAAAAATAAATCAGTATGCTCATCTTTATTTTTGCACTCTGCATGTAAAATAATTGTGGAGGTTTTTTTAATTCTACTGAGATCTTTTTATTTCCCCCCAAATAGTGGCAACAGTTTTCTCACCTTCAAGAGTACCTGTTTCCAGGAGATATCATCAATTTTTGCTCTAAACACAGTGCAGAACAGGAAGTATAAATGTTTCAAATGTCTGAATCTTAAGTAAAAGCTGGGGAAGAGTATGAGTAGCAACTAGATCTTGTAATGTTCTCATGGTGCTTTTCTAATCTAGAAAGGCTAGAAAATTCAGATCTTTATGGAACTACTGAAGCACATGTGTGAGAACATAGTGAAAACCTGTGTTCGAGCAGTTATCAGCAGGTCAGGATCAAATGGATGGATATCCTGGGTGGGATTTCTCAGACATCCTGTGCATGGCTTGGCCATCAAAATATGGTTTGAAGATTAGAGGGTGCAGATTAAATCTGCAGATGACAGGATTCTAGTCAAGGACGAGTGTGAAGTAACACCTCTGAACAGGAGTAACCTGCTGCAATGGTCAGTGACTAATCTGGTATCATGTACTGCAGCTCCTCATGTCACAGTGAATGTGCCTTGACTCTATGATGCTGTTGAGAAGAAAGGCCCATGCTACATTGCAATATGGGAGTGTTATTGGTGAGACCTGTGAAACAGCCACTTATTCAAGTGATGTTGGAAAGCATCAAGTGTGGTGTGTCCTATTGTGGACTCTGCATTTCTGAGTGAAGAAGTACCAACCAGGACAAGTCAGTGTTGAACACCAGGGATGTTTTGAGATCTGAGAATGTCACTCAGGGCCTAAATCACTTTGATGATGCTCATTGACATGCTACAAGTAATTCCTGGAATTTGTTAAAGCGAGATTTTTTTTCAAGTGGGCTTTGTCTAGCATTTTAAACACACAGATTTACTAGTAAGTCAGGGATGTATTAATATAATTTGTACACTTTTTTATGCTTGCTTATTGGTAGCAGAACATGAAAACAGAAAGGGACACTTGCTATGCAGTTGTGGTCAAAGCACTGTACTGTTCTTTGAAGGCTCATTTAGGGCCTACTTCAGGAAAAATGTGCCTATGCACCAAGGCTGTACGGACACAGTGTGACTGGGACTACTGGAACCTAATGTAGAATACCGACTACTCAGTTGTCTAGACGCCAACCATGGTCTATGGGGTTGTCTTCCCAGTCTGCTGATGGAAATGTACTTGTTTCAGGGAAAAAAAAAGTATAAACAACACTTGATTTTATTTAAGAAAGATCTCTTTGAGAAGTGTCTTTTGAGAAATTCACTTATCAGTTGATGTTACTAGTGCTGTTTTTTTTAATTATGTGAATGAGTCCTCTGGAAAAATGGCTTATTTCTGTTGTGCATGGGAAATGGTGGAGTGACCAGATTAAAATGGAGCTTCCCCGAGTGATGGTATGCAGAGAAGGTCATGAAGTCACCCATGGGTGTTGGCCAAGATCACATCTGACATGATCATATTTAAAGGCAAAGCAAAATGAAAGAGAGGAAGGGACTGCCAGGGTATCACTAGTGAAGAAAGCTTATCTACAACATGCTGCCTACCCTGGCAAAGTGTAAAAAGGCCAATTAGCTCTGCTTATCCTTCCCTTCCTGTTGTTCCCAGCCTGGGCGTGAGCCACTCACAACTTCTTCAGAAGGCTTTGAGCCACAAGTTACTTTTTCTAAGGATTGGGAGGAAATCATTTAATAAGCTGGGGGGAGGGAGAAGCTTCCTGTTCTAGTTACTCCCTATATAATTCCTAAGCTAAAAAGAGAAGACAGTACAGTGGGCCAGACCACCAGCCCCAGTGTCCTTACGTGCATTCCTCTGACAGTGGAGGTCTAACCAAACTGATCCCCATGGATTTCGCCTTCATCTCCATTGAACCTCTAGAAACTATAAATCCTTCTAAAGAATGCACAAGTTGAGTGTTTTCTTTAGGCTGTGTGTTAATACAATGGAGGTGCTTTCAAGGCCATGGCTGTGGGATTAGCTCTGTGCAGAGGGGCTGGATCAGGACCTCAGGACCCTTGTTGGAACCTCACAAACACTTAATGACCAATTAAGTTCAAGTGAAGCCTATTTTGCAATCCATATAAAAAGTGTAACTGGGATTGATATATCTTTGTCTTTTCTTACACCATTTAGTATCAATACTTAACTTTATTACTTCAGTCTGTGAGTACATGGGCTTTATTACTCGTAAACCTCAAGACATCAATATGAATGCCAAGAAATTCACTCTGTGTGTGAGTGCCAGGGGCTGAACAGTGCATGCCCAAGTTGAGTTTAAAGCAGTGAAAATCTACATATCCTCATTGTGCTCTAAGCAAAGGAGCTGGGCAGACACTCCACTTACCAGCTCTGTGCTTTACTTAGGCACTGGGAGTCTGCAGCTAATCAGAATCCACACTGAAATATTGGGAGCAAACACAGATAGTCCAGATTCTGCTCTAAAGATCTAACACTCTCAGATGGGTAAAAGGCATAAATCTCACTAATGCTTTTAGTGTGATTATCTCCTGAGTTTCCCAGGTCTTAATATCAGTAAATTTGAAATACATTTATGAAATCACTAAAGGATGTGTTCAACTTATTTGAAGTTGTACAAAAATATCATCCTATTCATTTGAGTGAATAGGTGATTCACTCAATGTGAATCGCCATGCATAAAAAGTATGAATGGTAAACATACATTTTGTCAAAAGCTCACGGTAAATTTAGAGTTTTAATACTTTAACAATCCTACTGAAAAGTTGCATGGAAAGTGTAGTGTATTTTAAAAAAAGGACTTACTAGATAGTATTTCATGTTAGAAGTTGTACTGACTAAATCTGTGCTAGTAATGGGAAAAAAATATAAACTCTGCCATGCTTCCAAGTATATAAATAGTATTATTCAGTACCTGAAGACAAATAATTTGCTAAAGACCTAGCATTTGTTTTCTGAGAGAAATGTGTATTTGTTTCTTGAGCAGACATCCTCCAGACTGCTGAGAAACCCCTCGGAAAGCACAACACTTCAGAAGGGTCCTGAGGAAGGATATGACAAAGTTGTGCAAGATGTGACATCTGGTCGATGGCCTGCTTCCAGTGACCCAGGGACTGTGTCAGGTACAGTGATGAGTTGGTTTTATTGAGGTCTTTAACAGATTTCAGATGACTTGATTAAAATGGTGAGTGTGCAATTTTGTCTTTACTGGAAGTAAACTTTTCTGTGCTGCAGTGAGCAGCACAGGAAACTTGAGGTCTGTTTTAATTCTGCCATTTATCACATGGCAGTACTGAAGGATTGCAAATTTGTTTTCTTCAAAATCTGAAAGAGTAATTCAGTGGGCATATATTTTTACATGATGCTTTGTGCTTTCCAGGATAGGTGTGTTTATTGTTGTAGTCTTACACACCTGCATTTCTATTCTGTAACTAGCCACAAGTGTTTTAAAAAGTCCCCAAAATCATGATATTCACCTAAAGTGTATCTCAATGCAACATATTTTACTGCATTTTTTAAAAAAATTTTATGCTTCTAACGAGAGCTATGAACCTCATCTTTTAAGTTAAATAACTGAGAGTTTGCAACATAGAAAGCTGCAAGAGCTGAGGCTTTCTCAAGAGTACCAGAAATTGCAAAAACAAAGAAAAAATGAGTTTAGTAGAGTTCAAACTGGTATTCATTAGTAAAACTGGAACTATTAGGCAATCCTCACAGCAGTAGCTGCAGTGAGCTGGTAGTGGGAGTGTTCAGTTGGAAAAGA
>NW_008656308.1:33034-37834 GCF_000695815.1 Acanthisitta chloris | reverse complement strand
TGCAACTTGGTCATCAGTACTGTGAGAACAGTTCCAGTCTCACTGTTCTGACTGTGCATGCAGGGGAGAAAAGTGAGAGAATATCTTTTTACAAGCGTTGGGAATAGAGCTGGTTACAAATACTGGACAGTGTTGTTTGTTATTATGTTTTCCTTATGGTTGTTTTGAAAGTGAGTTAAAGGAAAGCATTACTTTTCTGTTGTTTCTGGTATCATTATCACTGATCATGAATTCTGCTCAGCTTCAGCTGTTTCTCCCTGTAACCCCCATAGATAAACTGTGGTCACCTGTCATCTCAATCTGAGAGGTTTTTGAAATTAATTTTAGGAGAAAAGCAGCTGAAAAATCCATGTTTTTCAATTAACACTAAATCTTACCAAGCCTGTTACGGTTACTTTGCTTTTCTATACTGTCATGAATATCCTGTTCAGAAGTTACAGATTGTGCATCCTTTGTGATTTGTCCCAAGTCATTCCAGTAAATTTTCTCCCCCATTATTTGTTGTGGTTGAGCTACTGCAGCAGGGGAAGGCTTGTTTACTTGTTTTTATTTTGTTTTCTCCCTGAGGTGCTCTGTCTGGAATTTCAAAGCAGAGGAAAAATTTTGTATATGTGTAAAGGAGAGAAAATTCTGCTGGCAGAGGTTTGAGTGGTTATTTCAAATAGCTGTGGAAACTCCAGCAGAGACATAATAATTAATGATCATGAGGATGTATCAATCTGCCAATAGTTTAGGACACAAATATACACACGTGCCATTGACTAAAATGTCTGACCTCAGCTTTAGTATCCAGGAATAAGATGTTGATATTCTCCCATGACTGTCAAAATACCTCCCCCACGAATATGCATAACCTGTGTTTTTTCACCACTTTCCTTATTTTTTCCTGAGTTAAATTCTTATAAGTTGTTCTGTTCTCAATATAAACCCATTGGTCTGCCTTCCCCCTCAGCCTCCAAGGATGTAGTCTGTGAGGGGGAAGTGTTTAAAAATAATTCCAGTGATGGTAGGACAGCCTGTATCCTTTCTATAGAGTAACTGACATCAGACTTCTGAGTTCACAAAATGGTCAACAAAAGATCAGTAAAAACATCTAAGGATTCTGAAGGGCAAACTTTTTTTCTCCCTCTTTCCTTTAAAGGGAAAATGTGACTTTTCCAGGAGGAGTAGATTTTCAGACTCTGGAAGCCTGAGTGTGATTATATACCCTGAAGAACTATCAACCTCTTAAAAGCTTTGCCCCTGAGGGTACACTTAGCTCTGATTTAATACCAAATTAATATACCGATCAAGGGTCCTGTGCATGAGTGGGACTAAAGAGAAAAAGAGAAATCTCTGCTATTTATTTTTTTTCTGATTTAGTCACACACAAACACATGCCTGTGCTGGCTCCTGGGATGGGATGAGGGTTCTATTTTGCTCAGATTAAAGCTAGGGGATGTGAGGAGATGCAACTTGAGGCTGCAGGTGGAAAACTTCAGACCAAGGAATACGTGCCTTCAGGGAAGACCCAGAGACTGGCTGTGGCTGTCATATGGCTTTTCAATGTGGGAGAGCATAAAGGAGGAGGCAAATTAGGACACAGAAGGCAAAACGTTAAAGAGGAGGTAGGGATGTAGGCAGGAGTTGGCTATAATTGAGAGGGAGCTAAGCAACAGCGCTGCCGTTTGCTCCTGTTCTAGTACCAGCAGCCTGCTGAGGTGTCATTGTCACCCAGCCAGGAGACAGCAGGAGGCTATGTGCAATTTGGTGCTGTCCTGCTCCGAGTTACCTTGCACACTTTTCTCACTGAAACTGAAGGGATTTTGAAGCAATCACCTGAAGTGCTTGAGGAGAGGGCAAGTGGCAGTGCAGAACATTTCCTTAGGCCCTGATCTGGTGGACTCTGAATTTTCAAAGCAGAAATTGTGCAAGTAACTTCAAAAACCACGGGCAAGGAGTACGTGCCCAGCACTTCATTGCCAGGTCGTGGTGCTCAGCAGTACCTGAGGCAAGGAGGGCAACAAGTGTTTGCAAACACTTGTATTCAAAAACATTCACTTAATCCTGTGGTCTATACCAAGAGCTGGAAATGTAACAGTCCTGCAGGTTTTCCGTGACTTAATGTTTTCCCTACTTTGTTTAAGAAATATTGAGTGTCTCTGGACTTTGATGAAACTCATTTGAAAGCCCCACTGGGTCATTTCTAATGGTGGTATTTTAATGCATGCATGTGCCATTGGAAACCCATCAGCTGCATTTGCTCATTGTCTTCTATCTAGCAAAGCCAGAACTTCTTGTGAATTAATATCTGCTAGGATCAATATTTTACGCTTGCCAAATTTCTTGGCTTACTTTTGAAAGACTCAATCTTGAAATAATCAGTTCTTTTTAAATACAAATTTAAATTTCTTTTTTTCCTGGCATATAAGATTAGACAGGGAAAGTAACACATGCTTTTTCCCCAGTCATGGACAACATTCAGACAACAATGCCAAATCTTTCCTAAACATTGCAAGCTTATTGCTACTTTTGTTGCATGCTAGTAGATTTTTTTTGTAGCTGTAAAGTTCCTTTTCCTGTTCAGAAGAGAAACTGCTATGTCTGTGTTGGGCACTTTCTTAGTGCTTTCACTTTGTTTCTGGAGTGCAAGTTCCTTGGGGAGGCTGGGAAAGCTCAGGCTCCTGCGGAAGGTGCTTTGCCCCATGCTCAGCTCAGCCATCCCCTCCTCTCCTCAGGCCTCTCCCAGCACTCACTGTTTCACTGTTGCCCCCTTCTGCCCTCCTCGTCTCATATCATGTGAAAATCTTCCTTCAGGACTACCTGGACACCGTGTAGCACACTGAGTTGGGTTTGGGTACTGCTGGGTGTCTTCTGGGGTCTGTGCCCGATTGCTCCCATGTTGGCGAGTTTGCCTTTTCTGCAAGTGCATGAGGAATACACTGAAGGAGGTGGGAATGATTTGCTCTGTTAGAAATCCTTGCGTGTGTGTGACAAAAAACTCTAAAAAGCACATTTGGCTACATTCCTTTTTCAGTTGTCTGGTCAGGTGTGCATTTCTAGCCAAATTGTCACATCTGAAATTAGCTCCTCACAAAAAACAAAAAAATTATGAGGAAATCTTTGAAAAATTAGGACCAGTCTCTGAGGTTGTTCTTGCTTACATAGTCCTTCCCTCTCCAGCAAACCCTTTAACATGATACAAGAGTGTGCAGACCCTTTTCACTTTGGGAGCTTGTTTGCTGGCCAGGCCACACTTCTGGGGCAGACAGAAAATGAAGTGTGCCAGCTCCAGGATGTGTTTCTCTGTTCCTGCCAAAGAGATCCAGTTACAGAGATGAGATAATGACCCAGATCCATGCTCTTTGCTACTGCTGCCCCTGAGGGGGTTCAGTTCCAGTTGGTTGCATTTATGCAGTCTGCACTTTGCTAGGAAAGAGAGATAAACCATGAGTTGTCACAAGTTTTTATAATTGGTTTAGGGATGTGACCTTGGCGGTGAACAACCTCACATCTGAAGGTCTTCTTGCCCTTAGAAATGTGTTCAGGAATGGCTCTTCTGCTAGGAGTCCTTGTGTGAATTCTAATTGCATGTAGCACACCAGGGACTCTTCTGGGAGCAGTGGGGAATGGCCATTCTGGGAAACATCTGCATAGATAAGTCCTTATCCTACAAGGCCTGTCCTCCCCAGTGAACTCCGGAGAGCTCCTTCTGCACTCAGAGTTCCCAAAAAGGTGAATACTTCTGTACCACAGACCACAAGTCCAGAGTGCAGGTGCCTGAGGAATCCAAAAATCAGAAACTCTGTTTGCTGGAGACTTTGTCAATTCGAAATGAGGATAAGATGATAAAGGCTGCTTTGAGTCAGCATGAAAAGGGAGAGGGGGGAGCAATGACACAGGGACAGGACACAAAACATTCCTCAATTTTAGGAGTTTTTAGGGGTGGAAAAAAGATGTCTGTAAGAATGTTTCTGGATTTTTTTCAAATGCAATGCAAAGATTGTATCGCTGTTTCCAGCCATCAGTTTCAGTGGTACAGAACCACTGTGGAAGAAAGTTTCAGTCACTGCACTATCTTTGTTTTTACAGTATTAAGTGCAGTCACCACTTAGCATGGAACGATCTCTCTTCTAGGTCAAACTCTTCTGTTTGTGTTGCAATAACAGCTTGACATGAAATGACTTAATGACTCAAATGAAAAATGGTACAATATTTCAGTCCTCATATCATTAACAATTTAGGAATGAAAAAGCATAACATAGAATTAATGTATTTTTCAAAAATTCATTAACCCTCTTAGGTTCAGTTAACACTGACATTTCAAATTGACCTCAGGTTTTAACAAAACCCGTGTGTTTTCTAAGGAAAAAAATCCAGCCTAATTCAAGTAAAGCCTTTGTAGCTGAAGTTTTCTCCTCTGTCTTGATATAGCTGTCCCTCAGACTGAAACTCCTGCTGCTCCCTGTAAACAGCCAACAGTGTGAACTGGCAGAGCGAGTGCCTTCCCACCACCTCCTGCTCACGAGATGTTGACACATAAGAGTGGCAAAGAGGAAGGTGCAAACAGATGAAAATCCCAGCTGAATGAGTGGGTTTTTAATCTTCTTGCACCTGTTTCCAGGAGGGAGTGTGACAGTGATAGGGTGCAGAAAGGAATGTTACAACCTGGGCAGCAGGATGTGGGTGGAGGCACAAGTCCCAAGGGGAGAGTGGGATGGGGGAGGAAGAAGCAGGAGTTTGCATCGTATTTCAGACCTTGAATTTGGAAGAACTGTGATATGTTAGGGACAAATATATCAAAAGGCAATCTCGGAGCAG
>NW_008656308.1:12092-33012 GCF_000695815.1 Acanthisitta chloris | reverse complement strand
AAGAGAGGTATTTACCAGCACAACGTGAGTGAAATGACTTTTGAAATAATTTGGTTTCCAAAAGCAATTGCTCTGAGACTATAGTACTGACTGTGCTGCATGGATTTCATGCACAGCAGAACGTGATCTTATCTCCCAGGCTAGTTGCCTGAGCACAGAGTGGGGGTCTAAATGGCTAGAAGTAGGATGTTCAAGATAAAAATTGTCCCAGGTAGGATTTGCTGTTAGATTGGAGGATAATGCAGCCCCTGCACAGGGGTCTGCCTTGGGGATGCTGATACCCTCTTGAGGAGAGGGGAGAGTGCACAGAAGGAGTTGCTACAAGTTTCTTCAGCACCACTTTATTTGTCTCCAGTAACAGATCCCTGATGGCCTCATGGTTAGTGAGCCTGAACCTGCTCTTTAGAAGAGCCTGGTTGGAGGGCAGGGGAGCACCCTTGTTCTACAGCTCTTTGTTCTTCAGTGCTCTTTTTCATTTTAGTGGTAGAATTGTAAAAAAAAAATAGCTAAAATGTTGTTCTGTTTTGCAATGCTTCTGGAAATTTGCAAACCTGCCCCTTTCCAGCACATCACTGGATTCTGTACCAGGTACTCTACTGCCAGTGACGGGACTCCAAGGCAGCACAGGTACTGCTTAGTTCTAGTCCAGTTGCATTCACAGTCCTCTGAAAGAATGAAGACCAGAGATTTATTTCAAATAGTGTTTAAAGTCTTCTGTTACTGCCATAAATCCTTGGTTTTTTTCCCTTTTGCTCTCTTTTGGGTGGACTCTTGGCAAGTTTGACAGGAGCATGGGACGTTTTTGATATATGGCATCAGGTCTCTTAGTTCAGAAACCCCACACAGAAGCTTGTTTTTAGAAAGAGAGAAAATAAGATTAAACAGGACAGGGAATGCTGTTATGAAGGAATGAAAATATTTTCATTACCAGAGTATTTGTATGTCAACAGCTGATAGGGAATGATGTGAGACATTCCCAGAAGGACTCCCAAAGATTTTTTCCTTGTGTAATAGACCAATTAGCAGAGCCCAGATTAAATGAGCAATGTCACATTGCTTCTTGCATTTAAAAAGTGTGACATTCAGTGCCTTTATTTAGTAAATATTTGCATTTTTTATCCTTGGGACTTCAGTTATATTACTTTCAACAGCTCTGCGTTCCCAAGGAATACCAGGGGAAATGTTAACTTGTCCAAAAGTACTTTAAGACATACAGAGAAATTTCTGTAGTATATATATATTTAAGTATTTATTAATGAGAATCTCTGTACACTCACAGAACACATACATCTGTGAAAAGGAGGGGGATATTAAACTCTGCTAACCCAGAACTTGTAATAGTTTTAAGCTGACTTCATGAGTTAATAAAGGAGGAAATGAGCAAATTCAGTTTCAGACTCTGCTGCCCAACTCTCCTGGAGCAGCCCTTGAACTGACCCAAAAGAAATTATTTGATACAGTTGTTTTCCAATCTTAATGTGGTTCAGATAAATTTTAGTATTTTTCTAGAGAAAACTACTGAAAAAAAAATTAGCAGTATTTTAAGAAAATTTGATTTGCAGTATTGGTAGCAGCTTTTAAATTCCACTGCAGAAGTTGTGTTGTGGTGTCAGAGCTCTGTAGGATTTTATGAGTTAATGTGGGTTTGGTGTTGGTAGAAAAAATATTGCAATAGACTTAGAGCATTAATATTTAATTGAATTTATTTTTCAGATATCTCTTTAATTTCCACAAGTCTGAAAATCTGCACAAGTTAAATATCAGTTAATGACACTGATCTTAGAGGACATAAATAATTGTAGCAGGTTATAATACAGAATCAGCTACTTCGGCTGCTTTGGAAGTGATGTCAGGGCAGTTGTGTGTGCATTGAACAAAGGTAGAAATAGTGGAATTTTGTTCTATTTTAAATTGGCATTTAAAGTACTTGCATTTCATAAGACAGTCTTACCCATCTAATTCTTTACTCTGCATTCATACACTGATGTTTTTACCTCATTCTCCCTCAAATCTGTTTTTCTGTTCATTGCTCTTTCATAGCACAAGACCTGTGCTTCTCAGGTCAGAGGAACACTTGAGAGAAGAACAGTTAATTCCACTAGTGATATTTATTAATGACATTGCAATGAGCTCCAGAATAGGCTCAGGATCCTGCTTTCTGCTGTATGTACACTTTGCTGCATTTCAATGTTGTTATCCTTCCCCCAAAAGATCTTACAATATTGCCTGAGCTGGGAATTTCAAAAGGGCCTAAGTAACTGCATTTTCCATCCTCACACAGGCTCCAGAGAATCTTCTTTTGGCGATACCCAAGTGTTTTGGGGCTAAATATAATTTCTTCTAATGCTTTTTTTGATTGTCTTCTGAGATTCATGCGACTCTTGTCTTTTCCTAGTCTCAAGGTTAAGGGTTCTAGCTGGCACCATTGCTGGGAGCTGAATTCTGGTTTGTTACAGCAGCAGCTCTGAGATTAGAGGGATGAAGGGAACCTGCCTTCTATGTAAACAAAGTCCTAAGTGTGTGTGCTGAAAGGGAAGGTTGAACTGTGTCAGAAAACACCAGTTTTCTCCATTTTCATCTCCTCTGTGCTACCTTGGAGTTTTTACAGCATTTGCTTTTTCTTAGTACCCATTTAGAAGCACAAATTTCAGTGCCTCAGTGTGGCAGTTGTTCTGTACTTGGGGGGGATGTGTGCATAGATGTGTTCAAGAGAAACCATTTTTCTTCTACTATTCTGAAAATATTTTTAGCTGCTATTTATGGAAAACACCTCCCTAGAGCAAAGCAGAAAAAATACAAATATAAGTGTCATTCCTCCCTCCTCCCTTTCCCACTCTAAAGATCCCAGAATGTGAGGGTACTTCCCTGGAAATTAGCACAGCACCCTGGATATTGTCTCCTGTAGAAAAGGATCAGGCCTGTCTCAAGTGTCAAGTTCATGGGCCGCTGCTTTGCACAGTGATAAGTGTGAAAATAAAGAAGTTAAAACAGTGTCTAATGTTGACTATTTAATAATCAGGTTCAGAATAGGCTATTCCCACCCCTGAGTATTGCTGGGGTCACTTGGAAGAGGAGAGACTGCAGGGATTACACTAAGGGTGGGGATCTGCAAACAAGAATGCAATGAATAACTTGCCAAAATCGTGCAGCTCTCTACCCATTGCAAAGAAGCCTTCACCTCTTGCTGGAGTTTTTTGGCATCTAGAAGAGCTTATCTTCAAGTAACATGTAGAGTGTAAGGTGAATTGCAAAAGAGGAATGCAGACAGCTTCTCCTATCAGCACATTGTTTTGGTTAAGACTTTGCTGGAGTTTTGTAAAAATGCAACTGGGGGAAGGGAAACAAGACAAAGTCAGCATGTCCTCAGGGTTTGCTCAGTTAATCAAACAACTTTATTGGGAAAATAACACTTCTAGGATTAGAAAAGAATTGCTATGCTGTTTTATTTTTCATATGACTTCGAATGCTGTGTACAGCTGTCTGAGAAAACCAAGCAGACAAATAAGCTCTTGCAGCTCTGGCTGTAAATGCAGAGGTGTGGGGCCAAGAGCCTGCACTGTCAGCAGTGCTAGGGCAGGTTTACTTTGAGAAAGGAGTATTTTCAGGCCTGATTTGTAAGTGATTGTGGGTCCTGCAGCACTCCAGATGTTGGCAAGAGCAAAACCCTCAGCAAACCTTTTCTATGAAATATTCTGCTTTGTTTTAGAGTTATCTGATAACTTCTGCCAATTTTAACTATTCTTTTGTGACTTTTATATGATCATCATTGCAAGAATTGCCTACTTGCAGGGCTGGGTGTGCTGTGCATCCCCCTCGTGACTAGATCAGTGTGACTCTTAACGGATCCTTGATGCTAAGACCCTCCTGGAAAATTTGGTTGTGTTTTTCAGTAGTTGATTAGAATGTGTTCTTGCATTTTTAGTTCATTTTTGCAGAGAATTAAGCCCAAAAAAACCATGAATCTGCTTGATGTCCTAACATTACACAAACTCATTCATAGTCCCAGCACTGAGAATCACTTTTGCCTTTGTGGACTGTCCTTTACATTGGAGACATGTACCTCTCTTCCCAGCAGGATGGTGATGGTCTCTGTCCAGAATAGCTCTTGTGACACCTTAATCTTTCTTTCAGCAGATGTGCCACTGTGCTATCTCATTCCCTTCTTCCTTAGTCCTGTCATTTCCCTCTTCTGTGATGCTTCTTAACCAGCTTGAGGTCCCCAGGAGTTTCAGTGGTTGCTGACAGTTTCCCCGACTGTTTTTACACACTTAGTGGCCTTTACATTCTGTGGTTTTCCAGTTAATCCTCTGAGAAGTAGAACCATATTGCACTTCTCAGGTAACTGAAGCGTGGGAAGTGAAGCCTCTAATTTCAAAATAATTTAAAGATGTATTAAAATATAGGGTATTACTTTGGTGCTAAATGTGATCCATGCCTCGTGGGTTTCAGAGTCTCCTACAGTCAGCTGAGGAGCTCACAGTGTTCTGTGCACTCACCTGTGTTCTCAAGGAAGGGAGTTAATTGGGGGACGTCTGTGTGGGTTTTGGATTTTTTTTAAGAATTCAAATGTTAAATAAGCAAAATAGCAAATGTCAACAGCGCTGGGAAACAGGATTTACACTGGCTCTGTGGTGCAGAAAATAATGAACACTTGTTAATGCTTGAGTAAGAGGTACTGTCATGAAACAAGTTCTGCCTTCCCCAGAAGTATCCCAGATGGGTTCTGTCCTTCATCCACAGAGCTCCCCTGCCCTGGTCTTTCTGACCATCCTAGAGAAGAGGACACTGAAACAGGCAGCGAAATGGGAGATTATCTGTTGTGGTCCAGTGCCTTTAATGAAACTATTTGAGTGAGTAAGGGATAGTGTGTGGGTATGAGTCACCCTGGAACTACATGTTCTCTCCAGGACAACCTTCGGGAGGAGGGGGCGGGCAACATCTGCAAGGATTCTGGGGAGAAGGTCACTGCAGGCAAACTGTGATATTTGATCACTGGTGAAAAGAGGGAGAGAGAAACTCTCAGCTCCACAGACTGGCAGTTGCTAAGCTGTATTTGGACAGGTACACAGATGATCATATCTGAGTAATACAGAGGAGCATTACAGTCGTTAACAAGACAAGATTTGCAAATTCCTTGTCAGCAAATGCCTTTAGGAAGTGTACAGCAGGAAATAAAGAAAGGAGTCCCTGTCTCAGAATCCACAGTCATGTCTATGTAGCCTGAAGACCTTTCTTTTACCCTATGCAGTTGAGAGACGTTTCCTGAGTGCAAATGCTGTTTTGGGACTAATGCACTTGTGTCAGTCTGTAACAGCAGGAAAATAGACCTCACTGTGGCATGTTGTACAAGCATATTTAATGGATCTATAGCTGTGTAATTCAGAGAGTTGAGAAGGCTAAAATAAAACCTATAAATACTCTATATTTCATAATTGTTTTATTCCAGTATTAAATGCAGTGGAATGATCAGCAATGAAGAAGCTATTTCTTAGTAGCTGATTTTAACATCATCCCAGACATGCAAATGCATAACTCCCTCCTATCCCATCATGTATTTTTTCCTGCAAATATATTGTGTGCCACATGAACATTTATTTTAAGTGAATCTGTACAGCCTACCAAGGAGCACTTAGGAAGCAAATGTCGAACAGGGGGAACTCTTACTGAAGCAAAGTTTGATTTTTCTCTGATTATTCAGAGTTTGATTGTGCACTTATTAGAATAACTCCCATGCAAATCTCTCTTTGGTCAAACATATCCCTGCAGAAATGCATCATGCTGGATTTGGTTCCTTAGGAGGTTTTTTGTGGTGGTTTTATTTTTCTTCTGTATTTTTTTAGGATCTTAAATGGGGTTTCTGTTTTATGGGTGAGAATTAAGAGAAATTTCACTGCATGCCTCTACATTCAGAGGGAATCAATAAGGCTTCACTTCCCTTTTGCTAGAGCTGTTAGCCAAAAAGGAAGGCACCTCTAGTGTTTCACTCTAAGAGAGAAAAAAAAAAGTGTCTGTTCAGCCCTGGTTTAAGCTATCTGACAGGGAGCTGTAATTTATCAGTAAAAAAATCTTCCAGTTGAACTTCAGCTCTTCACAATAGTCTAATCTTGGAGTGTCTCTATCGAGGGCTAGATCAGCTTCCTTGATGCCAGTAATCAACAGCAAATAATTTGGGGGAGTTAACTAGCAGAAGTAAAGCTCTGGGATAAACAAACACTTTGTTCAAACTTTCTCTAATTTCCCCAGTTTTATGTCACTGGTTTTGCCCTTTCTTTCCTGTTGAAGGGTCTAATTAAGTGAACAATTAATTCCCTGGACTGTTTTCTTTTTCTTTTTTTTTTTTTTTTGTGTCATCACTAGACGAAGCTTCTCTCCTGTTAAGAGTTAAATGGAGGTTCAGTGCCACATTTTGCAAAATATCTGCAAGGTTTGTTACCACTTGTTACAAAGGCAAAAATGACAAACCTTAATTTGCAACACTTCCAAATGGTTTACATTATTTCTGCACTTTGTCATACCCTTCAGTGGCAGCCACAGGTCAGCCTGTCCTGAGCACTGCTCTGTGCAACCCTCCTGAGGGCACCCCCATTCCTCCTGCCTGTGTCCTTGGCTCCTGTGTGGCCAGTGCTGGTGTGCAGCTCTGCTCCAGGGAATTCCAGCTGACTCGGATTCATGTGCAAAGGCTGTTACAGAGCAGCAAACATAGCAGAGGAACACCCCACATCATCTGAGTTCTGACAGAGCTGCTTTTCAAATCAAGAGATTAATTTACTGTCGTGGATGTCCTGAGATAGCCTGGAGAGATAACAAACACAGAGACTGTATCAATGGAAAGCCATAAAGCATGTAAAAAATGTGTAAAAAAGATAAATTGGGTCAGCACAATAGTGGCAATTCCTTCTAATTCTACTGCTTTGACAAGGGGAAACATTCTAAAATATGGAAGATTTAGCAGCGCTATTCATATCAAATAAATGTAGCATCCTTCTTGCAAATCACCCTTCTTTCTCATCCTGTGAATAACCTGAGCTAGAACAGCTGGATAGGGAACAGCTCTGTCTTACAGATGCTGCAATTCAGATTATATTTTATTAAGCTGAAATGAGAGACATAGCAAACTCTCCCAGGGAGTTCAGAAGTTTCCACCCTTCTAGTAATTGCATACTGTGCAGGAAATGGAGGTTAAAAAAAAAATTACAGAAAGTCATTCAGGGTATCTCTAATAGAGTCATTGCCTTGAAATAAGTTTTCATCCCAGAAATCCTCTGAAAAGAAGGATCAGGGAAGCCTTTGGGCAATTCTTGGTGTTTGTCAATAAAGAAGAGCAGAGGAAGGTGAGCTCTAGTGCTGCCTCTATCAGCCTCCAGTCCTTTGCAGGGCACTTCATTGCATGTCTGCATTTCAAACTGAGCTCTCTAGGCCTCTGCCTGCTCAAGTGCCTGCACAGATGTGTTGCTTTCTCTTCTTTTCACAACTTCTTTCCTCTATAGGCACCATCTTCTAGAAAATGTGATGGTCACTCTTCCTACAAAGTGGAAGTGAAAGTATTTCATACTGTTAATCCTGCATGCAAGCAGAGAGGAGCATTATCACTGTGCTGCTTTCATCTCGCTAGAGTGATGTCAGATAAAAACTCAGCACTCTCTAACCAGAGATCCAGGTCACTTTTGGACACACCACATCTCTTGTTCTGGGAGTACAGCTGTGCTAGATGCTTCAGTCCAGCCACCTGGACTCAAACTGGAGCTTAAAGGGAGAGCAACGTTTTTCCTCCTCCTTCTCCTCCTTTTCCCTCACAAGTACTATTTAAAAAAAGAACAAACCTCAACACTAAGTCTATGCTGTTGGCTCTTGAGAATAAGGTTGTTTTGGCAGTTGCAAATCATGACAGTCACTATAAAAAAGAAGCTTTATACTCAGTTTATGCTCTTGTGAGGTAATTCTCCAAAAAACTGGGAGTACTGGGAGTGTTTCATGCAATCTAGTGCCAGAATGATCAGTTTCCTCTCTGGAGTGGAGAGAGAGAGAGGATTATCTGGGAAGCTGAACACTTAATTTTTTGTTTTCTTCAGTGTCTGAGTCATTAACAGGTGTATGGTTGAGGACCAAAAGGTCCTGCACCACATTCTCATTTCTTCTAACTGCCTAATGTACTTCAAACTGACTGTTTGCTTCATGTACCTTAAAAGAGCCATTGCATACCCCCTCTAAAGAAAGGAAATAATTGCTTGCAATTTATAGATAAGGTGCTTTAAATACAGGCTTCACTTAGCCTGGCCAAATTCTGATTTACAGTTTTTGCCTGCTAGATTATACTGAAACTGCTTCATGCTTCTGTAGCAAATTGAACTTTCTGCATAGCAGAGTTACTTGGACTTATTTATATGTGTCAAGTGCTTCACAATCTGCCAGTGAATAAAGGAGTTGAGGATGCTAATGTATTTTATTTGGTCTGTTTTACAGAATAGACACAAGATTCAATGTGTCCCATTAACATAGCCTTATTGGAGCTTAAATCATTACAAATGCAAAAACCTTGAAGAGGGGAAAAAAAGGCTGTAAATTATGACATTAATTTAATTGTACTCCCCTTGAGGCTCCATTGGAATAGTAAATTAGTTACACTACAAATGACCATGCTATGCCAAATATTTTTGTTAGTTTTGTCTTTGTAGTGTGCCAGCCAAAACTGGTCCATGATAGTGGCTTTTAGGAAAATTGAACAATGCATAATACATAAATGAAACAACATAGAGTACTGGTGGGATTATACTGTTAGGAAAACTACAGCTATGTTAGCTAGTAGGATGCTCAGGAAAACTTAATTTATACAGGACTTATGTAGATTTCAGATTAATGTCCTGAAATTGACATGAATCTCTGATTTAGCACCCAACTCTATCAGTAATTATGAGAATAATTATGAACACTTATTCTACTTCTTTCTTCCTGAAAATGTCTGTGCAGTTAACAGTAGTGTCATTGACTTAATCTAGAGGAGAATTTGATTGTTTGATGACACAAGTAGTCAGCAAATCTGTATTCATTAAGTTAAATTTTAGTAAAAGATCACATTTGGAGTTTGGCTCTATGATAAAACATGTCAAATCAGGAAATACAATGGTAACCACCTCTAATAGACACAGTTACCCCAGGCAGATAAGTGGGCAATACAGAAATAAGAAGTTTCCATGCAATAAATGCAAATCTCTGCACACTGAAAGTGGAAAATGAAGTGTTTGAAAGGCTCTACAATCACTGCATTTACATTGTTGAATCTGAAGAGGTCATGAAAGTGTAAAATCAAGTTAAATAAAAGGTGATATTAGAAATGCTTAGGTTTGTAATTTTGTGCTTCAAGGAAACAACTATTGTTCACTTCTGTCTTCACATTTGAAGCAAGATGCATAAGAAAGAAAAATCCCACATAGTATCATTAATAAATTTAATTTTAAACAGATAATTATTAGTCCAAAATGTAGCCTGCAATTTTGCTTAGTTTCTCAGAATTTATTCTTGCTGGCATTTCAGGTGTAAATATTCAAGAAACAATAAAGGGGTATTAAATTTAGATCACTGCTTCAGTGGAGGCTTTCTGTCAGTAAGTATCAACTGGCTCATGTAAGTACTTGAAGTTCTTATGCTTCTTTGACATGCAGCCAACAACCAAATTCCCTGGCTCCTCTGTCCTTTTTGAGTGCTAGAAATGGCTGATAGCATATTAGGCTGAAATCAGCTTGCAGGATACTACCAGGACAGACCATTCCATCAGATATCTGACAAATTCTGCATCTATATAATGAATCACATCTGATAAAGAGAAACAAGATTATGGGGGGAATGGATTAAGATCGTTTGTTGCGCTGTTATCTTTGGTGTACTTGAAAGCATGTAACAAAATTAGAACACAGCCCATTGTGGGCTGGGACCTTCTGGTTCTCGTGTCAACCAGATGTTTGCTGGCCCTGTCTATTTCAACTGAAAGTATCAGCTTGGCATGCGTGGAGGAGAGGAAATGGTTGACATCAGTGAAAACACTGCCTATAGTGGTCTGCTCACTATCTTTTCCATCTGAGGCTGCTCACCCTTTCAGAAAAGCTAATGTGAGCTTATGGTTTGTTCTGAGAGATGGATCTGGAAAAGGCCCAAGCTGTGTGAGGAGTTGTCCTTTTCTTCCTCCCAAGCCAGCGGAAGATTACAGGCTGTGTAGACCATGACCCTTAGATCATGGCCCTTAGATATTCCCTTGTCCCTCACGTTCGTACAGGATGCTCTTGCTGACAGATGATTTACAAGACCAAGGGTGTTGCAAGCAGAGGAACAGCAGTGACTAAGTTCACTGCTGTGCAGGAAGTCCACAGCACTTTTTTTCAGGAATGTTTCCTCCATTGGGCCAAGGCATGCAGAGCTGTCACTGGAGTTGGTTGTGATGGTATCTGCTAGACTTAAGTGGATGTCACCAGATTCCAGAGTGTCTTCACCTCTCAAAGTTTGCATATGTTCCTGGGAGAAGGCTGGTTACACTGTCCAGGCTTACTGGAGACACAGGTGCAGTGTTGTATCCAACCCTTTGGACCACTTTGACCCTTAGAGACATTCTGCATGAGAGCTACAAGAGCAGAGAAGAGACTTTTCCACCATGCAGGCAGCACAGAGAGTTTCACTAGCATTAAATTTGGAAAAGATGCAAGCTATGTTGGAAGACATGGGTCAATGCATGATTCCTGGGGAAGGGCAGGTGTTCAGATGAAAAAGGAGGTCAGAAATAACAATGAAGCAACGGCTCAGGCTGGGTGTGCAAGGCAAGTTGTTCTGCTACCACTAATACATACAGAATTCTTAGTCATCCTGGTCTGAAAACAGGAGTAGCTAGCTGAACAGCATAGACTGACAAGGGCTTGAGGAAGAAAGACATTAGCACAAGGATCTTGAGACATACCTTGTTCATCGTCTCTGTGCAGCTGTTTTATTTGCTTCAGGTTGTGTCCTGCTCAGTGGTGTCTTTTTTTCTGCCTGAAAAGTCTTGGTCTATTTTGTGATATCATTTGTGAGAGTTGCTCCCTACCTTTGCTCTTTCTGCCTTTGATTGTGGCTGCTGTAGCTTTTCTTGTCTGAGATGGGGCCAAGCAACAGGTTACATTCAGTGTATAAGTGAACCATGGATGTATATAGTGATAGAGGAAGGATTTCTATTTTGTTCCTTACTCTTCATAAAATTCTAGCTGCTCTTTTGTCTGTTGCTGGTCCCTGAGCTGCATATTTTTTATGCACCCACTTATATCAAAGTACCTCTCTTTCATAGTAATAGTCAGGGTTCATCACTGCCTGTATAAAATCAGGACTTTTTTTACTCTGTGCATCACTTCACACTTACAAAAACTTGAATTGCACATGCCATTTTGTGGCAGATTATAATATTGTCATGTAATTCTCTATGGCTGGCTTTAGCTTTTACTACACTGGAAGCCACATATCGTCAGGAAACCTCACTCTCCACTTGCTTTTCTAAGTCCCTTATGAATACATTAGACACCACAAGCTCTAGCATAGATTCATGTGGAACTCCATAGTCTCTTGTGGAAAAGGACTTTATTTTTTAAGAAGTTATTTATTAATGTGAAGATGTGCTATTTTTTGAGCTACCATTTTTTTTATCCCATTCTAACTGAAACCTTAGAGGGAGAAAAATTGTCACAAGCTCTTTTGGGATGCAAGTAAGATGTATGAGTAAGATTATTTATCTTTGTGTTTGCTGACTTCTGAAAATGGACTTTGGAGATAAAACCCCTTCCCCGAGCAGGAATCTTTATCTGTATATCTCATTGCCCATGTGTCTCATGGTTCCATTCTTCAGTATTCTTTGGTATAATTTCTCACAGTATATATGTCAGGTTTGCAGCTTTGCTCTCCAGAATCATTTAAAATTACTATAATTTTTGCTAATTTCCAGTCCTTGTGAGAGAAATTAACCACTGCAGCTTCACTTTGACTTTGGTTAGTGCTCATATGTGTCTCATACTTCCTTCTCGTTTATTGTTTTGCTCTGAAACTTGCCCAGGCAATTAGATAACCATTCATGATGTTCCCTGTGACAGAAGGTTGTCACACTAACTTGGCACTACCAATGCTGGTGTAAGAATTCTTTAATCTTTCTGCTATGTTGTTTACCCCTCTGAATGAGCCTTTCACACTTGCATCACAGTTTGGTTTTCTGCAGACTTTCTGCCCTTGGGGCATTTGAAGGAGGAGTGATTTTAATTATTATGCCTGTAATATGTCATTTTTAAAGTCCTTTAGGACTGCATTAATATTTTTTTTTCATTTGTACCCAACTTTATCTTTTCAGAGAAAGTCTGTATTTCTAATATTCTGGCAGCCCGTTAGCCATTCCAGTCTCTTTGGTCTTCCTCAAGTCTTTTGTGATAGATGTGCATTTTTTGTCCTGTTAACATGATTTAATTGATTTAAATCATTTACTCATTTAAATCATTCATTTAATATGAATCAATTTAAATATTCCTGTACTCTTCATGTACAAGAATTGCCAGTTTACCTTTTGATTTTAGTTTTCTTTTCACAAGCTTCATACTCTGTAGTGAAAACACTGCTGTGATGGATGTTCTGCTCCTACAAGCAGCAATGTGGTATGGCTGTTATTTGTTCTTGTTGGGAACGTTTTGAACCAGGTGCTATTCATGGCTCAGGAACAAGTGAAGAATTGTTTCTGCTCTTGTGTGTTTTTTGATCAACTGCTCTATGAAACGTTTTTTGGAGGGATGCTTTATTTCTTTTTAATGTAATGCTAGTTCCAGGAAAACTTGGAAATGTAGCTATGTTTGCAAGGTGATGTTAAACAAGTGTCCTGAAAAACTGGGAGAGAAAATCAACTGATTAGACTTTGTCTTTTTATTTATTTATCTAGGAAAATAAAAGCTTGAAATGGATTTCTCAAAAGCCCAACCAAATGATCTCATATGAAACAAAATTATTAGCACTCATTTCAAGCAGTTTTTTCTTTGAGATAAAATTGATGGAGATCTTGATACAAAAAGACAATTTGAATACAAACCTCTTATTAGAAATACATGAAATGTAATATTTTGTTTAGAATCCTTTTGTTTTTCTGACATGGGCAGTTAAGAGAAATCCTGACAAATTCACAAGTACTGTGTTTGTTACCACCAAGTTTGTAATTCTGCCCTTTTTCCTCCTTATTTTCTCATCCCAGCTTCAGCCATATCTAATTGAAATTACTTCATGCTTTTCTGGCAGGAATTAAGAAACCACATTGTCACTATAAGCTCCACTTCAGCTGAACACCAGGTGCCTGTTGAAGAGCTGGTGTGCAGCACATTGCCATCCTCACACGGAGCTGCTGGCAAGTGCACTTGAGAGGAGCTGTGCCAAACTGGGTCCTGTTACTCCAGAGTCTCCTCTGGGGCTCTGCAGTGTGCCAGGCCCTGTGCAGCATGCCATGAGGGACAGACAGGATGAGGTGAAACACTTTCCTGGGGAGCTAGTGGCCCAGCCATTGACTATAGTGTGGGAATGTTGAGTGAGTAGCCATTGGGTTAATGTGTGGCTTAGGTACATCCCATTTTGGACACTTGCTTTCCAAAGCTGCTTCCCCTTCTTTAAAGTCATTAAACTGTTCTTTGTACAGTGGTACCTTGTCTGAGTGAAACAATATAATTAACGTAGATCACTTGGGTTTAGGTTTTTTCTCTTCATATATTTTATTTCCTAAGACTCTCTGGTCACATTCCCCAATTCCTGATTGAATTGATGCTCTGCTTGTTTGAAGTTGGGCAGGTGGTTCCTCTTCTTTTGATAGTGTTTGAGGAGAATGGTTGATTAGCTCTTCTTTCATCTATCACCTTTTGGGTGTAGCATGGGAGAAACATGGTTGAGGGAGTGTAATATCCTCTCTGCAAAGTGCCTCTTGTATTGTGTGGAGGAGGAAAAGTTTCTTAGAAATGAGAGAACTCAACGACAGATATCACCATGACAGTCTGTTGTGATACAAGTGCTGGTTCTCACCACCTAGTGAATCCATCACCTAATGGATGTGATCAAAAGACTGACAATATATCAACTAGTCTATAAATCACAGTCCTGACAAAAGCACCATCATTGCATCCTTTGAAAGAGAACTTCCTCCTTCTCCCTAATGATTCCATTTTATTTAGCCCTGAAGAGGGTCCAGAAAACCATACAGTAAAACCACTCTAGAAATAAGGGATCCCTCTACCAAAGTGATATCCAAAATTATTTTTAATAATGGGAGATTTCAAAGCTATATACAGAACTAGGATCAGCTCAGTGCCTGTCCGGAGTATTGCATGTGTTGAGTGGGTGCTTGGTGGAGTCCCTTTCCTTGCAAACTAATCCAAAATAACAGCGTTTCAAGGATTTGGGGGAAGAATCCTTTTTCAGATAATTAATTCAAAGTAGTTAGAAAAAACAATAAATCCTATTTCTTCACACATGCTATCCCATCCCCCTCCAGAAAGCTTGAGTCTGACATCTGCTACTGCTGCTGCTCTGCTTGTTATTATTTGTCTTAGAGCCTCTGCCCATTCTTTTGCTTCTACAGCTGCTGCTGGTGTTTCCTCTTGGTGCTTCCTGCCTGCCTGGCCTAAATTCCATCTGAAACCCCCTTGCCCCTCTGGCTTTCTGCCCAGCTGGTTGAGAGCTGGCATTCAGTTGACTGCAGTGCTCGTTTCTGCAGTAGGAACATAAAATAATATTTGGGTTTAATTTTCTCTCGAGAAGCTCTTCAAGATCCTTTCATGAAGGTAATCTATTTTTTTTCATTCTGACCCTTCAATTTGATCCCTGATCTGCAGAGAATCTTGTACCCGTGTGAGAATTGTCTAAGACCATAAAGACTGCAAAGAAACTTCCTGCTTCAAAAACCATGACGAGTTGCTTTGGTTGGGGAAAGTGGTGGAATAGACAGTTCTGTCCTCTATACTCAACAGTTTTCCAGTCAAGATGACTGCACAATCTTGTCCTGGCAACATCCCTGATATCTCTGCCTTCTATAGACACTTGCCAGTAGAGGAGAGGGGGAAATGGAAGGAAGAATTCAGGCTATGCTTTCTCTCTTGTTCTTTCACCTCAATGTCTCTCTGAAACTCCAGAGAAGAAGTGCTCCATGTTGACTCTCTCCTTCAAAGCACTCTGGTAGATGTTCACCTCAGTCCTCAGGAAAAGAGTGAATGGCTGACTGGGCCTTTCCATCAACAAAGATAATCATTAGGAACTGGAGAAGAGGGAAGTAACTGAAAAGTGCAGTGCCTTCTCCTTTTTCACCTTAAATTTCTCAAAGTTAAGGCATTTCACAGTATAGTTTAACTGGGTTTAACCATATTATGGATGACATGGCCAAGATATTGTGATTTTTAAGAACTGATAGATGAAAACATCTGGAAGATGAGACATTTGAAAGAGTTCAGAGCTTATGGCAACAGCTTATCAGCAATATCCCCATATGGCTGATCAATATGAGTTTTTTCTAGATTTATTAGATCACCTAGGAAACATTCCTGTCTTTTGTACTAGAAATGGTCCCTGCCAACATGCTGAAGGGTGGGGAACCTGCTGACCTGACTATTTGGAAAAGACAACTGTTTTTTTCTGTCCTGAAGCTACCAGCTGTATTCTATTAATGGACAAAATAGACTTCTGATGTAATATTATCTTTTCAGCTGTGAAACAGCACCTATCCCATGTAGAGTTTTTTAATTTGGAACCAAAACAAATCCTGGAGGAAGAACTTACTTAGCTACACTGCAAGTAACCTGAGGTTGGCTTGTGCACAGAAAATAATGACTTTCTAAAGTGGCTAGAGCGAGGCACTACATCTACAATTTGATGTGTTCCCACTTGTCTGTCAAGCATTTCCTTGCACTGGGTAGCTGTAAAGATGTTACCTTAGGAGATAATGCTATGCATACTAGTAATCATTTTTATAGAGATGAAAGTATTTCCTGGACAGCCACTAGTGTAGTACAGGGGATACCAGGGAGAGGTTAATCTGAAATGAACACAAAGTGATTTTCTAACTGAGGCATGAAGTCACCAAACTGCCCTCCACAAAATAGTGGCCAAAGGCATATCTTCCAACCTAAAATCTGAAGACTCAGAAATTATAGGGAAGTACCAGTAAGTTAAAAGGAAAAGAGCTGTTCTGATCTCCCTTTCACCTGAAGTTTGTTAGTTAGTTAGGTGTGCTGAATGCAAGAAGAGACATAGATTTGAAATACCAGATTCTGTAGAGGTGAAGGGATCAGTCTGTTCAGAGGCACAAGGTTTGTTCCTTGCCATTGGCCTTGGGTGATTATTTCTCAATGTTTTGCTGTTACGCTGCCCACACCACAGTTAAGCAGTACTTAGAACATTCTCAGGACTAAGAAACTAAAGAATGTGGAAAAATAAGTTTGAACTTAAGGGGCAAAAATTTGTAACCTGTAAAGGATAAAATCTTCATATAATTTGTGTCAATTGGGAAAGAGCAACAGCTAGCATTTTTTGGCAAGAGAACCAAGGCTGCTGAGCACTATCATGTCTCACAGCATATATTCCTTCAATCTCTATCCGTCATACTGAGATTTCTATCAAAATATAAGAAAACTACTACAAAGAAAACCTGGCTTTTAAGAATATTAAGTAAAAGCCTGAAAACATAATGTACTGGTAGTACTAGTGCAGTTCTGCAGAGATATTTGTGGTGAACTTCCACCACAACATTTCTTGGTGACTCCTACTCCTCCATTCAACATGTTCATGGGCAGTGTCATGGACTTCAGAGGTAGGTGCTGCACAGGAAATTATATTGCCTGTCCAGAAAAGTAAGAATGAGTACAAGAGGGGTTAATTTTGACTTCTTGGGTCATTCTTAGATGGTATCTTGGGAGTGTGCTTGACAATCTTAACTTGACACCTGTATATATATTTATTTTTATTGGAACATAGAATTACACTGGATTTTAAGTGATTCTGTTTGGTTTGTAAAATGATATTTTGTTTACGTTGGTTCTTCTGGTTTGTTTTCAAAATGTTGTTACAGTGAGTTCTTAAATATTTTAATTAGCAGCACATTAAAAAATATTGTTTTCAGGGAATTAAGTCATTTAGAACTAGTTAATGCCCTTCTGTATCACTTTAACCTGAATCTAGGCTGTTAATCCTGATGAATAACAAAAACACTGAATTTCCTCCCCTGGCTGTACCACTCAGAAAGATGCTTGCAAGTAAAGTGCACCTTAAACGTCAGTCAAGGGAAGAAAATTGAGGGGGTTTATAGATCTCTAAAATGTAAATTAACTCCACTAGAGTGTCAGTCATGTAGTCTAGTGGAATGTCTGAAATTCCTCAGGTATCTACTTCTGTTTCATGCAGTATTTCTGGTGATGTCAAATAAAACACTCTCAAAATATTCCTTCACACTGAAAAATGCTTCTGGTTTTCCTATACTTTTAAATGTTTGAGTTCCCTGATATTATTACATGGTTTTTAATATTGAGTATGTGAAAAAAAAAATCCCAAAGCCCTTAGGTCTCTTCTCATTGCTTTTATTTAATGTATTTCAGAGTGTTTGACACCACGGAAGTACCTCAACATACAAAAACTCATCATTTGCTGCAGTGTCTGCAGTTGTGGCCATTCAGAAGTCTAATATGTACACATTTACATTGTACATATGGTTGGGCTTCTCTCTGGCCACATCAGTGATGCCTTCACTCAGATAGGCATCTTCCTTCCATTTTCTGCTCTCCATGGTTTCCCCTCATTGTTGTTCTCTTGGATGTCCATGCATGTTTTCACCTTCCATCCAGATCTGTGCAGGGTTGTACCTTTTTGTCCTTTTCCACACCTACATGCCAATTCTCTTGTTTGGGTTAGTGCTGCTCTGTGCTGATAGACTATTAACTTGTGTCATTTCTTTAGGTCTCTTTAGGCTGGTACTGTGCTGTGAAATACTGATTTAAATATCCCCTTCTCACCTCTCTGTCATTCTTAGCAAAAGTGAACCTCTGGGGTCAACACAGGAGTTGAGCAGCAATATCTAAAATGAGACATTATTTTTAGAAACAGTTGAGAGCATCTTCTGTTATTCTGTTGCCCTTACTGCTCTCCAGTGTCCTCTCATCATATTCCTTTTCAGAGCAGGATAGTCCCACACCTACCCAAGCAACTGGAGTTCAGATGTAATTTCTGTTTGACTACAACAGGTCTCTGAAAGAGCTGCTTGGGATTTTTATTTAATCTTTTTTTTTTTTTTGCAGTCTGTGCTGAGAGCCAAGGCAGTTGGCATTAGCATCAGATGTTGTCCCTCACATTGCCGAGCTCTGCAGTTTTGTTGGTGGCTGTCCCTTGTTTCAGTGCCGTGATGCTGCTTCCTCCATAGTCCCAGTGCAAGTGCTATCTTCCCTCCTAGATAAAGAAGCACAGAATTAGAGCTCCCAACTTCAAACAGCTCCATTATTCCCTGATGCAATTCAAAACTGCCCTTCTTGTTTTCAGGCCTCTCCCCAGGATTTCGTGGGATAACTCCAGCCTTGCTAAATAACCTCTTTGCTCTCCTGTGTTCAGCTGCAAGTGGCCTTCTCTCTGACCCTGTTGCTTCTGCCACCTGGAGCAGCCTTCCTGTGTCTTGCTGCCTTTCTGACTCACCACCTACTTTTCAAATGCCATGTGAAAGCCTATAGTTTCAACCTTGCCTTGTAACAATCTGGAGCAGCTTAAGGAAAACAACCTCTGGCTGTTACCCAAAGAGGGTTCAATAATTATTTCTCTAACCCTCCTAAAGTAAAAAGGTTGGCCACCAAAAACAAATAGGAGGAAGACCCCACACACATTTATCCATATTGACTATTTTTTTATCCAAGAGGTAACCAGAATAACACAAGACCTTAACAAATTACCTCTGCTGCCTGGCAAATAGAACAGTATCAAAAAATACAGAGATTATCCATGCAAATAAAACAGATTTGCACATTGGCTTGTTCGGTTTTCCTCTAATGTTCCCATCAACTCCTGGTTCTTAATAATCATTTAAGACATTGTATGTTTGGTGCTAGGAAGGACAGAGAGAACTCTTCAAGTAGAAGTAGGGTTAAATACCCACCAAAAAGAGTATGATTGGAAGGACTGACTTAGTGCAAGTGCAGCAATTAATTTCTGTACTGCTGAAATGAACACTGTCACTGCTGTAAACCCACTGCCCTGTGGCAGTGAAGCTCTTTCCCGTGCATCACCACAGGACATGGCCACACTTTGCAGTTTAGTTCTTGCATGAAGTGTTTTTCTGTACAGCACTCTGGCAGTGGATGCAGCATGGCCAAAGACAAAGCAGCACAATTCAAGGCTTTCAGGCTTCAGCATAGTGAAAGAAAATTTTACTAATATGAATGTGGCAGGCAAAAAGCATCTGAGAAACAGTTTCAACCAAAGTCTGTTCTAATGCCCTCAGGAGCAGAAGAGGGAGGGAGTGAAACCTACCCTTGGAGATCACGAAGTCATACTCAGTGCTTGTGTCCAGCATTTTTTTTTTTTGGACTGCTTACTGTTTTCCTTTCTTTCTTAAGTTCTTAAGGGCCCATTTTCTGTGTAATGTCATATATTTTTTCCCACTGCTGCTTGTGTCTTTGCTTGCAAATGCTCATCCTAACCAGCCTGGAGCACCTTCTTTCTGTGTGCTTGGGAAAGGCAACACCCTGCTTCCAATTAGCAAGGCAAGTAAGTTGTCTGCAGAAGCCTCTTTCTAACGAGAAACACCTCTGATGCTTATTGTTTGTATTTGATGCCTACTGTCCCCAGTCAAGCTCAAGAGATTGCTGTGCTTGGAGCTAGATATACAGATCTTGTCTTCATTAGGGAAAAGGAGGTTTAGACGTCTCGCTAAAAGGATCCAAAAGTCGTGAGCTTAATACAAATCAGTTGCTGTTTTTAAAAGGGGTTTGTTAACTTTGAATAGCTAGAAGAGATTTAAACAGCTGCTGTCTTTGGTAAGACTGTAGCAATGGTTAAAATCAGGAAATAACTGAGGTGGCTCAGCCAGAAACTGCCAGACTCTGTAGGCAAGTCAATTTAAGCTCTTGTTTCTATTACTGAGGCCAGTTATGATTCCCTTTCCATGCATGCAGAACTGCTTTGCATGAGCACCCAGAGGTGAGTGTGAACCTCACCTCCAAGTGTTGCATAAGACACAACAAATTGGTAAAATAGGACTCGTACCTTTGAGCTAGTTCCGTGTTTCTCCAAGTCTAATTCTTTGCTGCTATTTTACCCTTTACGAGTGCACAATGGGTAGGAAATTCTTTCACAAACGTTGACATAGCCACAACTTTCCCCTTAGGCCACTTGGCAGAGCTGATGCTGACCTAGCTGGGTGTCCCTTGCTGCCATTGTTCCCCCAGGCACTTCCTCCCGGGAAAGGATCCGTATGGAGCCTTAGGTGTGGTACCGCACAAATGTACTTGTCATTCTGGGAGGAGACTCGAAATATGGCACTGGACTAGATGACCTTCAAAGGTCCCTTCCAACCCAGACTTTTCTGTGATTCTGTTTGTTTTCATGGCTGATGTTTGTTCATAGAATCACAGAATATTCCAAGTTGGAAGAGACCCACAAGGATCATTGAGTCTGACTCTTGGCCCTGCACAGGACATCCCCAAGAATCACACCCTGTGCCCAAGAGTATTGTCTAAATGCTTTTTGAGCTCTGTCAGGCTTGGGGCTGTGACCACTGCCCTGGGGAGCTGTTCCAGTGCCCAACCACCCTCTGGGGAAAGAACCTTTATCCAATATCTAACCTAAACCTCCCCTCACACATCTTCAGGCCACTCTCTCAAGAGGAATTTGATTTTGGTGTTGTTTGGTAGCATGTATTATTTTATATACCAATCATATGAGC
>NW_008656308.1:0-12066 GCF_000695815.1 Acanthisitta chloris | reverse complement strand
CATCTCATTTTTAAATGGAAACTGTTGTACTAAAGTTTCACATGAGAAGGAAAAATTGTGCAATTGCAAGAGGAGAGAAGAAAAGGTATCATCAATCTGAGTGGTAAAATGAGGTATATGTTTTGCCCATAGTAATCAAGTTTTTTCTGTAACAGGCTAGCCAGGTAGTTTATTTCAGTAACTGTTCTTCAAAGTGTGGTTCTCTTCCTCTTCTCTCTCAGTGCCGTGAGCACTGTAACTGTTGATGTGAACAGCTGCTCCTCCACCATTTTATCATTCATGTTATTAACCATAATGTATGCCAATCGGACTTTCTGATTAACCTTGATAGAGATAAATGTCCTTAACATCTCTTTAATGTTTTCTTCAGCTACTTCAGTTCCTTACTCTCTGAATTAGAATTAGCTTACATACTGCTATTATATTTAAATAGATCATTTGTGTCTCTGTGGGTAAGTGCTAGTTTGGTTGCAATTACTGCATTGCAAGCCTGAGGCTAGAGTGAGGTTGTTGCTTAAATAATATATTAAAGGAAGGAGGCCATTTGGCTTGTTTTGTTAGGAATCTTGGGGCAATCATTTGTGTAAAACCACTGGAGGCTCATACAAATGACACCTGTATAAGCTCCAGGGAGAATGTTCATCTCAGTCTGTGCTAGAAACCCCAGCCTGAGAGTCATTAGTGAAGTAGAACTGCAGAAAACTTCCCTCCTGTGTCTCTAGTAAGAGATTCAGGAATAACTGAAGCAGCTAAGAAGTATCACTCATCACTGCTCCAAAATCTAAGGAGAGTGTATGCGGGGGGTGGCTAAGAGGCTCTTGGAAACTTTTGAAATCATTGTTTTCGTGCTTTAAGGGTTATATTTAACCTTCATTAAATGTTCAAGTAAGCGAATATTTTGGTTTATTTAGTGGGGCTCAGGTTGCAGTACAGACCACCACTCATTTCTGCTTTAATCTTTGCACTTGTGGAAAACATTTGCTAAGTTTAAATGCTGTTTAATCTCTTTCTTTCAAGTCTGTTGTCTTAAAACTGGCAATAAAAAGAACAAACTTTAAAAGTCCTATTTACATCTGATATAAACCAAAACTCTCTTAATATTAGCTTTTCAGAATATCTTGGAACTCATCACTTTCTATTTTGATAGCCTGGACACCATATCTGTAGGCTGGGAAAATTCCCAGTGTATTACTGGGTTCCAGTCTTGGCTGACACGTGCAGCAGCTACCTGCATAATCATCCAGTGCTATGGAAAACACAATTCATGGCATTTCTTTTGAGGAGGAACCTGAAGTGCAATGGTTCACAGTGACTCCCTCCCGGGGCTTGTCCTAGAATAAAGGCTGTGACCAGGCTGTCCCTGTCAGGATTTCTGGAAGGTAGATAGTGAGGTTTGGTTCCTGGAGGTCCTCAGCATTTTATCTTTCTAATCAACTCTACCTGCTGGAGTAAGATTTGATGGTGTGCACTTGCAAAGTCAGAGATGTGAAAGAAGTTCTGCAATTCTTCTAAACTAGCTAGACCCGCTTCCAAATAACTTGCCTAGTGTTTCCATCCTGCCAGAGATTGAGAGCTGTGGGGCTAGATATCTCACGAGCAAATGACAAAGCCATGATACTTGCCCTGAAGCAGCTGCAATCCAAGACTGCAGTCCTGTGATCAGGCTGTTGGAAATTGCCACGAGCCCTCCAAGAGCTCTGAGCTAGTACTGCCCTCGGAGCACACACTCATTTTTGAGACTGGGACCACAGAACATTGGAGCCAGATATCTTAAGGTAGCTGGTTCTGAACCGCCATGGGCTGGGGAGACTCGATGCCTCCAGACCCTAGCTGGGAGTTTCTGAAAATAACCCCCAAACTCTTGATTCAGAAGTAACATGACACTCTGCAAAGTTTCCTTTTAGGCAGTGAGAGCTCAGATCTGCCCTGTGCATGCACGAGGGCTGGATGGAGCCAGCACGCTCTGGCAGAGACACCGTGCTGGAAACAGCATTCTGCTCATTCTTCTGTGCATTCGCATTAGTGATATTTTCCAAGGTGAAGACAGTCTGTACTAATGGAGAGGGAAAACAGCGGGTGAGGTTATTTTGGCCTGTGTTATTTAGGAAGTCAGTCTCCATGTTACATGATCACCTTACAATCTATAAAAAATAAAGTACTGGGGCTAGTGGAGCTAACTCGGGGTCACACATCCATTGGGACTATAATGGTGTGTGCAGCAAGCCTGAATACACTTCTAGAGAACTGTTGTCCTCCCTGTTACCCAAGTCTCCCTTTAACCATACCACTGATTAGTCTTTCTAATATTCCTGTACTCCCCATTAATTGCATGTGTGGAGTCTGAGGCTTTTCCCTGGAACTGCCTGGGAGTGTCAAGTTCAGCTTTTGTGTAAGCCCTGGTAGGCGCCAGGAGCAACTGGCTCTGGAGCCGCTTGGAGTGCTGCAATGGGTGGATGTAGGACATGTGGCAGGGAGGGGACACGGGGATATGTGGAGCAAGGCTTGGGAGAACCTCCTTCAGGGAGCCTGGGGTGGTAGTGCTGAGCCAGGCCACAGCCAGGGAAAACTGGGCTTTGCCTTTATTTTCCAGCCCTGAGTTGTCCCTGCAGCTGGCTAATTCTTGATTCATAACAGCAAGAACCTAATAAACTACAGCAAAACCAGGAAAAAATCCAACCACCTAATATACCAAATTATCCCCTGTATAATCTCAGTATTCACAAGCATCTTCAGTGCTTTTTCTGCATTTCTAGAGATGTCTGTGATTCCTTCCCTGATTGTGACAGTGTTATAACTCAGGTTGGGTGATGCTTTGCAGCTTGCTGTTATTCAACAAATATGCAAGTCCTAAAATCCTTTGCTAAATGCAAGGCTTCTAAAGAATAAGGGAATAGATTTTTCCAAAAGGTGATTACTGCAATACTTGAATAAACTTTAAATTTCTTGTTTCAAATGATACTCTTGTTCTGAAATCCAAAATTTTAATTTAGATAATTCTATAGACTGGAAAAACTACAAAATTTAATTTTGGGTCCACCAAAAGGGTTTATTTAACCCAGGGAAACAATATTTTAAAAAAAAAGAAAAACCTCTGAAAACAGAAATTAATTTCTGAGAGCTGAAAAAAAGTGCAAAATCTATTCTTAAACTTCTGGTTTAGTCAGTGAACAAAACTTCTTTTGTTCCAGTCATTGATCTCTGGAGCTAGGGAGGTGATAAATATTCCTCCAGCTTCTGTTCAAATAGTTAATTTTCTGTATATTACATTTCCAGGTAATATGATAGCTTCAGTTTTACATAATGCTACTTCAGGATTTATAAGACTGGAGGCAATTAATTCTAATATAATTATTTGTTACCAACTGGAGATCATTAATAATTGCACAGACTAACAGGCAGAATTCTTCAGAAAGCAAGGATAGAAGGATTACACAAAGAAGATATTTTTTCAAGTGCTTTCATTAATAAATTTCAATAAAATAGAGATTCAAACTGAAACTGCAAGTCAGAATAAGCTCTGTCCTGGCAGGAGTGGCACAGGCTGCTGTGAGGGTGCACTGATTTACACCACCTGACAAGCTGTGGAGATTTTTGAGAGATCTCTCCTGCAGCAACAGGGACATAAGCTGCTGTCTGGTACACGTTTCAAGCAAATAAATTTTGTGTATGAATAAATCCTAACAGCGGCAGGATCATGCAGAGCCCTCAGCTCTAAACACAGCCTTGCTAAAGTCTGTTCAACTACTGAGCTGCTTAGTACCTAATAACTCTTCTGTCTCTCCTTATAGAATGCCTATTTTTTGCATGAATTGCTAAGTTCACAAAAGCCTCAAAAATATCTCTGGTGATCAAGTCCTGATTATCCACTGCACATGAATTCAAAGGTCCTGTTCCATAACCTTTGTTTGACTTTGAAATGTGCATACCATTGCAGGCGGCTTTGGAGTTTAATGCAATCTGTTTCCACTGAAGGCAAGCAATACTGGAAATATGATTACAATAATTGTATTATGAACACGGTATTGTCATGATCAAGTGAAGGGCTCCAAAATGTAACTGATAAAATTGTAACTTTGACCTCCATCTTTAGCTTAAAAACTTGATCCAGTTCAAATATCACTGTGTATTAGCCTCGTTAGCGCAAGAGCAGCCTAATAGTTCAATCCCTGCTCCCATGAGTCACTTCACAGACAATATTCAGATAAACAAGAGCTTGTGGGAGGGGAGAAACAGGATCCATCTTTTGATGTCGGTTTAGAACGTAAAAGACTAAATCATGCACTGTAACAGTTCCATCAATTCCCCAGAGCTGAAGCAACAGAGAATTCGATTTGAAATTCCGGTGTAAACACACTGGGGCAAATTCATGGATGATATAAATTGTTGTAACTTCCTTGACTGTATTCGACTCACTGAAACCAATTAATTTGGGGCTGTTTACACCACATGAGGATTCATCCCCTTCATAAATATTTATGCAATAGATGAAAAAGTTATAGGGATTTAAAAAATATTTGAATATGGTGTTCCAAATCATACAGACCATTGTAGACCCTTCTCCTTTGTTTTCTTATCCTCTGGCTTCATTCAGGTCCTAATTTGAACTTCTCAGCTAAATATGGAAAGAAATGTGTGAATTGTACCAGTCCTACCATTAGCTTCAGTTTGCAGAAGTGCCATTGATACAGACTTCTGCATTTATTTTGGGTGGAAAGTGTCTATTTAAATTGTGAGATCAATCGTCAAATTAGATGTGTGACTGCACACATCGTTCCAGTGTTTATTTTCTTTTCTGGCACACTTGTGGCTCTTTGGGTTTGAAGAATGTAACTCAATTGGAATGAGCCTCAGTGATAAAATGGTCATCACATAAGATGTCTTTGTGTTGTTTTGAAATGTACTATTACAAGGCATTTTAATAAACTTTGTTTTTATTTTCCTTGATTAATAACACATTTGCTTGTGAATTTTCTGGGATGTTTGATTCATGGTCTTTCCTTTCTTTTCCTTAGAACTCCTTGGTGGCAGCAGCCTACAGGAGGCCTTATGGGACTATCCCATGGCGATCTGACCTGGTTCTGGCTTTGTCCAAGTAATTTTAGTCGCACTAACACTTTTGACCCCTGGTGTCATTGATAAGGTCCAGAGCACTGAGTGTTGGGTCAAAAAAGTTTTGAAAGATCTACAAAAAACTAAATGCTTCAAGCCATGTGATTGATATTTATTTGCTTTAATTATAAATATAGAAAATAATACTCTGTCACTTTCTCCTCTCTTCTCTGCCTATTCACACTGACAGAGAAGCTGTTTTATGGATAATAGGTTCATTGCATGTATTAAACATTGTCCAGCAATGTAAAGAAAAATGGTTCTGTTTCCACCTTCTCCGTTCAATAGCTGATACGATTTTTATCCCTTCCTCAGCTGCATGATTTAGTAGGAAAGGCACCAAGTGTTGTGCAAGTAATTAAGCAACAGCAATTGATCACTTTAACTAATATGGTTTCACTATAAAATACTGTCATCTTTTGACTGGCATTTGCCAGTTGTTTGCCTCATACACTGCTTAATAGTTTCATTTTCTCTCTTTTTTTTTTTTGGGTTGAAACAGGCTTTTATCTTTAAACTGTTTTTATAAAGCAGAAAACTGCATCCCTTTGAACTCATCCTCTGATGTCATAAGAGCTGGGAGCTGACATGAATTACACTGTGAAAATACTGACATTTAGAGCAAGGTACCAGCATGTACTCGAATACAGTAACGCGTGTTGCACTCATGACTATTTTTTTAACGTGCTGTTATTAGTGGCAGCTCTTTGGTCTGAACGCCTTTGATAAGTGAAATTAGCACGCTGTTTTTCCAGCCTATGTATGGTAAATTCTTTTCCCTTTTTGGGGTCAAAAAATATAAATATTAAAGAAAACTCCAAGTGTCGCTATTTGCAAGGTTACGATGTTTGTTATTAGAACTGTGGAATATGTTCAGTCTTTTTGGGAAGATAGTGTGAGGGACCCATGAAAGGACAGGAAACATCTATATTTGCTGGCAGCATGCCTGTATTAAACATATTGCTCACAGTGCCATCCTGATGGCACTGTGGGGAAGGACAGTTCAGCTATGCAGTATGAAAACATGCCATCATATCTGTATTTCATAACACAGCACACGTCAGTCACTCGGGAGTGCAAGTTAATTAGATGCGGTTCTTTGTAGGAAGCCAGATCTGTGGACAGCTAAAAAAACTGAGGATGTTCAGTGGAATTAGGTCCCTAATCTTAATCCCCTCCCAGGAGAAGCAGCAAAATGCAGGAAGCACTTTGCACAAGGCTTCCTCTGGGTCCCCCAGAGATGTCCCACAGAGAAGCCTGGTTTTAATGCTGCATTCCTTAGCACAAATAAAGCACAGCTTTACATCCTTACTCATGCAGGACTTTAAAAGAGACCTTTACTGTGCCCTACAGCATAGGTACAGTGAGGCAGTAGGGAAACGTTTCTCTTGTACTTTGAAGATTTTTACTAATACAACAGGACTATGCCTTACATGAAGATCAAGTGGACTTTAGATCTTAAGTAGCCTAAGAAAATTATATAGTACTGTGTTTACTAAAAAGGAGGTTGAATTTAGCACCATTTCCACCTATATAGTGCCATACAAGTCTTCTAACTGTGCTTGTATGAACAGTTTTGATTCCATCAGGCAATTTTGCTGATTGCGTTAATGGAGATTACTCTTCCCATGAGTATATAGAAAGCTTGGAGATGTTTTTAATCTCCCTGTTTGTCTTATCCAAAGAAAGGAGATCCAACCAATCAAAAAGCCCCCAGCTTTTTATTTTTTTTGAATCTAGTCCATAGCTCCTGGAACTAACTAAAACAAGAGAAAAAGAAATCCAATGCATTTGTAAATAATTCCAATTAAGAATAGGAGTTTTGGCTGGCTCCAGAGGCCTGGGCTGCGTATGGAAGCAATTTTCCTGGCTTTGTCCACTCGTGTCTGATCCAGCTGAGCACCCCAAGGTCCCTGCAGGACACCAAAGAGAGCAGATAGCCTGGGGACACTCGGTGCTTGGTGTGCATCAGACATGGAGAGCTCATTCCCTTGCCTTAGGAAGGCCAAGGGGCACCACAGCCCCATCAGAGCACAGGCTGTGGAGTCTGTCCACAGGCAGGTTCCAGGCACAGGAACACTGCCAGGACCCCCTGGGCTTTGCCTCTCCCATGTGGTAACCATGGGTGAGCTGCACCCTCTGTGCATCCACACGAAAGCATGAGGAAAAGTAATGCCTAGAAACAGTGCAAACATAAGAAATGACATGGAGAGTATATTGGTGTGTGTTAAGTAGAAATAATCATTGAAACAATAATTGTACAGTCATTATCAGTCATCTTTACCAACTGCTTCAAGCCAAAAGCAGTTATCTCTGATAAAGGTTTCTGCTATTTGGAGGCAAGCCTGGATTTAAAACCACAAGATAAAGTGATTATATTTTAAAAAAATGATTGCTACTGAAAGAGGCCTCAGAAGGATCCAGTGCAGTATTCTGTTCTGGTTTCATGCCCTGTGTTGCTGCTTATACTCACCTAGAGAGGATGCAAAGGTGCAGGGGTTGTTCAAGGAGATTTCCCAACCCTTCACCTCCATTATCCTTCCCATACCACCTTGGCCACTCTTTTCTCCTGGGCAGATTAACTCAGGCTGCTTGAAGGAAAATGCTGATAAAGTTTTGTTCAGGTCAAAGAATGGTTTTCTGTTAAACATGCTTTATTTTCTTTAGAGTCTTTAACTTTTGCCTTAATTTTCAGGGTTTTCTTTTTGCCAATGTAGTGTGAAAGACATGAGAAATTTCCAACTCTTTTCTTCCCAAAACAGGAAAAACAAATAAAAAAGGGAATAAAATACCCTAAGAAATAACCAGAAAACACCAGATATGCTTTAGCTTGGAACAAGGAGAGGAAAAATTAAAACAATTTGTGATATGTTTTTCCAGAAATGGACTATTTGGATGGTGGGTAGATGCTTGGTTAGAAATACAGTGTGGGATTTATGAGGAGAGAAGAAACAGTGAGAGAATAAACCAGGAAAAGGAAGTGTAGAAGAGTATGGGTGATCATAAAGATGTAACAGGGGTGGAGCAGATACACACTGGAAGACCCCAGGATACCATATGTGCCTTATGAGTTGATGCTCTGTCATCTTCTACTGCTCCAAGTTCCCTAACAAAGTTATTCCAAAGGAAGTAATGATTTTCTTCTTCTCCAAACCACTCATAAAATTTTGAAAAGAATAATGCAAAGAGTGAATAAAGGGGTAGAGGTCAGGAGAACTAGCAGGCTTGGAAATACATAAGAAGGTGGGAGAGGTTGAGAGAGGGGCAAAACCCTCCAGGAAAGGAGGAATCTGTGTCTATGCTCCATGGTGGAGGCAAAGGCATTTACAGAGTCGTTTCGCTGTGAGAGTGGTGGAATGTGCAAGGCACAGGATATAGAAAGGGCCGAGAAGAGGTGGAACATCAAGCCTGAATATACTGGTGATGAAAGACCTGTCAGAATAAAGTCCTGAGAAAGAGGTCAAGATTAGGAAGATGAGAAGGCTATTAAGAGCTTTCATAGATCTAAACTTAAGAAAAGTGGAGACATTTTGCAGCAGAAGCCTGTGTGTCTGACACCCTTTCTTTCTTTTGCTGCTTTTCTCCAGAGAATTGGGAGTAAATACAGAAACTTTGTATGCAAGCTGAATGGGCATTTAGGTGCAGTTTCTAATTCTTTGGGGAGTTTTTAACCTAAGAAGAATTATTGGACAATCTCCTCCAAAACCCTTAAACTCTGTCACTGGCAGCAAGGCTGCTACAGGCTTTGTGGGTTCTGGGCCTAGGGATCTTCTTCTGAGCCTTCCCAGCTCCCACTCTGGCAAGACCAAACCTTAACTCATAAGTCATGATTATTAATCACTACTCGTGCACTCCAGTGAGTCCTGTGAAATCATCCCACCTTGGTTCAGCACTGCTGTTCACACCACAGGTGTATCTGTGCTGAGCCACTCAGCAAAGGAGTTTTACAGAGTAGGAGCCAAGTCTGTGAGTTAAAGTGCAACTTCCTGAGAGGTACAAGCAGAAAACTGCTGTCAGAATCCTGCCCCCCTCTGCAGTGGGTGGATGTGTTACAGTAATACATCACTTCTGTGTAGTGAAGACATCTGTGGGGAAGAAAAATCAGTCAAGGCAGCTGAAGACCATTGTTCTGAACAGGCTGAACCCCAACAGGGAGGACTGGCTGAGCCTTGGCTGATGAAGTGGTGCCTCTGGGGACTGGAAGCTTTTTCTTTATAGTTTGAAACCTGTATTGTGTAAAATTGTATAATACTTACTATTCAATTGATTTTCAAGTGGATAATCATCACTGAGCTTTAAATACACAGAGCTTGTTGTTGGAGCTACAGCTTTTCTTTGTTAATACTAACATTAAATATTTATTCTGGATAAGGATAATCTAGTAATATGGGGAAACACCTGTGATTGAACTGCTGTGATAAGGATCTCTACTATACACTTCTACTGCCAATATTTTCATAAACCTCACTATGTTCAGTGGTAAATAATTTTAATTCATTTTCCACTCCTTTAGTCTCTCAAATTTGAATGTATTTGATGCATAAATCTTTACAACAGGCTGCAAACCCCAATTCTTGTCTATAAGGACCTATATAAAATTGCTTTAGGAGTTCTGTCTGACAGAAGGCCTTTTTTATTCCTCCAGCTGTAATTGGGTGATGATAATTGGGTCGCTTTAGGAAACACCAGAGCAGGAGAAGGCAGCAGGAGACAGTGTGTGAGGAAACCCAAAACCATGCACAGATCTAAAATTCGATGAAGCTGCAGCAATATGCTGTCTCACTTCAATGAAACTACTACCAACAGGCAATTCATCTCTCTTTTCTTGGACAGCCCCTTCTGTGTGGCTTTCTAAAACCTATGAGAGGGTAAACCTTTTACTTTCAAAGTGGAGAATGAAGTGATGTGTTTCTCCCTCTGACAATAATGTAGTCAAGGAAAGCTGATGTTGAATGCCTTTGTTACATGGATGTGAATGTTAGATGCTGCTTAATCTAATGTTATATATTTTTCAGTAGGAAATGCCTAATAATTGTGGCTTTTAAATGTCTTGCTGATATACTGTTCATAGATTTAATTACTTCAAATAGTATTTTACTCCAAAATTACTTAGGTTTTTATAAAAATCCTCTTCAGAAGGAAACAGTTTTGTGGCATTGATATTTGCTTTAAAAAAAAAAAAGAACCCCACAACAACAACAAAAAAAGCATGCTAACAATTCAGCCTTTTCACAGCATCCTTGTAAGTATCTGATTGGGCTCTTGACTGTACAAAATTATGGCATTTCAGGACATTATTCTGAGCTTTGATTTTTGTAGAGACAGTCATTTCTTTTAATATTAGTTTCTCTTAAGAGCTGTGTAAACCTGGACCTTGTGTGGTTAACAGCAAATTTCCACTTGCTTTCTAGAAACTGAGATTTCTCTTTCTTGGTGGAAAGAGAAATTTCTCTCTCAGCCTTGTAAAAAGCCAGAGGGGGAGCAAAGTGATCTGTCTGAGTTTAAAGCAAGAGCAAGTGAGCCGTGATTCATCTGTGTGAGAGGGACCTGGAGAAACTGTGTGAAGTGAAAAGAAGCTCATTCTTTAATTTGTCCTTATCTGAGAATCCGTGTGATCAGGAGCTCCCAACATCCTGAATGATTTCAATCCTGAAAGTGCAATTGCTGTTCCCACAAGGAGTGACATTTCGGAGCAGTCGGCGCTGGTCCCTGCGTGTCTAGGCAGGAGCTGTTTGCTTGCTCAGAGCTCCAAAGTGGCTTTTGCAGCAGAGCACATTGAACTCAGACTGGTGTGAGAGCGTTTCCAGCCTGTTTTCCCTCTTGTGCTGTTTTGTGCTATGACATGAGGGCAACACAAACAGGAGCATTTGCTTGCTTGCATTCAGACAGTTCAACACCCACTGAAAACAGCTTTGTAATGAATCCCTGCTCTGAGTAGGAGTACAGTTGACAGCAAAGAAACTCAGAGCTTCTGTTTTCGATATTCTGTTAACCGTGTTATGATCCCAGGTTGTATGCAAAGCACTGAAAGGCAGCAAATACCATTTTTATTCAAATGTAAGCAATAAATAATGTTTCTGTAATAATATCCATTGCATTTTGGATAGCTTTTGGATCAGGTTACATTTATTTGAGATAAAAGAAACATTATATTGCTGCTTAACCTACAAATACCCTTGTTTTCTTTCAGTTTGTCTTAGTACTGCTTGAAAGGCTCCAGGGAAAACTTTCTATGGACTCCTGAATATCCAGAAAGTGTGGTACTCCTTTTTCTCTGGCTTCCAGTTCTGCTTATGTTCTTTTTAAAAAAAGCTTATCCAGCTGGAAAACACAGAGAGTTAAAGATGCCTTTCTATGTGTCAAGTTCTTCCTTCACATACTAAACTGTATGCTAAATATTATTCTTTTAATTGCTAAGTGCAGACTCTGGGACAAACATTTTCTGTAGTAATTATTTATTCCAGGCCAGTGGTGTCTGTATGTTCTCAAATGAGGAATAGGCAGAGGAAACCTAATATTTAAATGCAGTCTAATAATAGGTGGAGGTGCTTCTTTTTCAGCTCACTGAATTATGCTGCAAACAGGCTGTGAGCAGTTAAGCTCTCCTGTGCAAGAGGGGAATGCAGTGGCAGCAGGGGATCAGTCCCTAAAGACTATGTAAATTTGGATTATTACTTTTTTACCCCTTGTAAAGCAATAAATAACAAAGCTACATCTCACAGAAAAAAAAATGTGCATCTTGTTTAGAAGTTTTGGGTTTTTTCTGTGTGAGTAGAGGGCTAATCTTATTTTTGGTGAAGTTATGGCCAGGACTGCAGGAGGAAGGGCAGTAACAGTGTCCCACAGCACTCAGGATGGCAGTAGCAGTCATGAAAGGCACTGCATCTTCATTCTGTAAGTGGAAAGTGGGAACTAAGTTTGCTTAGGGAGCAACATTGAGACTGTGGGTTTTTTTCT
>NW_008656307.1:24028-27731 GCF_000695815.1 Acanthisitta chloris | reverse complement strand
CTTCCAGCAGATCAACACTCTCCCCCATGTTATTATTACATCCTTGAATGTGCATTCCTTCACCACCTAATTATTATCTATGTCTTAGAAAAACATCCACCTCCAATTCAAAGGGCAGACATAGTACATATTGTAAAAGAATAACTGCATTTATACTACTTCAAATATCTCAGTAAGCAATGACACAGTCTAAAGTAGCCCTAGAGAGCAAGCCAGAATGCAAAAACCTTACAGACAGCACATGCCCAGTGGATGATTCCACACAACTGTCCACTTAGCCTAAATGAAGGATCCTCTATCTCAGCAGATTGCCAGGGTACACCCCTAACCTTACCACAGATCTCAGAGATGTAAGGAAATAAAATGCAAGAACTTACTAAGGACTTCAGAACAGGGTTCAAAATACCAAATATTAATGGCAATTGGTGTTTTCCCTGTGTGCAGACTACAAATTGTGACTCAAAATTGTGTCAAGTTATCAAGGGTTCAGCCTTGGAGGACAAATGTTCAGCTGTAGGCTATGGAAGCAGAGTCTGCAGGAGCAGTCTCCAGCAACCACTGTGACCACAAATTTGGAACATATCCAATGGAATCTGATGGTAATTCCATGCAAGCTGCATTTAAGGATCCCTAGGTCACAGCATAGCACTTCTAACTGGGATTGCATGGAATATGGCACTGCTATTGACTCTGCGCTTTCTGCGTACCCAAGTTTCCTCACAAAGAGCAGAGGAATCGCCTTGTGAAGCAGAATCGAGGCTAACTAGGAAAACCAGTCCTTTTCACAAATATATTAGGTTTCTAACAGCAATGATGCTGCAGCTAAGACGGTCTGTGCATATAAATGATTTAAGCTGTCTAGGGATAGCTATCATTTTTACTAGACAAAACAGTACACTCAGTCGCTTTAGTTCAGGCCTAAGTAAGACCTGACACCACACAAAGTCCAGCTGCTGTTTCACTTAAGTCATTTGCCTAGTAAAAGATATTACTCCTTCATGCAAGCCTTGACTTGCTTTATGTTCCCATATTTTCTGTTTCCAAGTGTTGTAAATTAACAGAGATCACATGTTAAGTGTGTGGTTACTTTTTATGCACCAAAGGGTGAGTTGCTGACTTCGTCTTTTATTTCTCTTTTGAATACATTATTTTTTCACTTGAATAGTTCAAGCTCTTTCCTTTCCTAACAAAGTCTACTGTCAGTGGTAACATGTTAATTCAAGTATACGTTTTAACAGGATTCCCAGGCCCTAATAACCATCACTTCCTGCATTCATAATAAAACCAGTGTGAGATGGCTATGTTCTCACACATCAAACAAAACTTCAGGACAGCACAGCTAAATGATTTGCCAACATACTATTTGATAAAGCACCAGCACTTTTCTAAGGCTTTCCCCTTTACCCACATAGCTGCTTAGGACACACGAGGTTAAATGCTCCTCAGCATTATCAAACTGTTTGGTTCAAATCATTTTTTCCATGTTCCGAGATAACTTTGGCAATTGAAAAATAAGAGATTGAACTATGCAGAGTATTCTTTTAAACAGTTTGCAAAACCTTAATGTGTTTCTTTGCAACAACATATGGTATAGTCATTGTTTAAAGGCAGGTTCTCAGCAGTGCACATCTTTCACTGCAGGGATTGAAACTAGGGACCCATCTGCTCAGATCTATTAAATTCTCAGTACAAATTCAAACGTTTGCTGAGCTGATGACACTTTCAAACAGGGTAGGTAGGATTTTTATAATGTAGGTGACTAACAGGGACATGATTTCACTTTAAACAAAATCATCTTAAATTGTTGTCAGAGAAAAGAAGCAAGGGAATAAACAGCTGCAGTACTGAATCGTGTTAAACACAATGCCAGGGCTGTGTCATACAGGCTGCATGTTATAAAGCTTTCTTTTTTTCCTTTAAACTAAGGAATGTGCAATGGCAATCACACTGGCTCAACAGAAAAGCTCTTTACAGCACACCCAGAAACGTGGAGGTGATCTCCTTTATTGGGGCAACTAAAAATATAAAGAAGCATTCTTTGAGAAATTTTATTTTAATTTGTTTTATCAGAGCTTGTGAGCAGTAAAAAGGAAAATCAAAGGGTTGCCCCGTGTGGTGCCTCTTGGTAAAATAATCAGCTTTGAAGTTATTCTTTGGATAACACAAGACACTGGGTTAAGTAAGGGGCACCTCCTCAGGATTTACTCCCATTTGACACAGCACTGCCAAACATATGTAAATTTTAGACCAAACTAAATGTGATAACATGTATCATACTAAACAAACCTATGAACACTACGATTGTTCCCTCAATAACCACACAGTCGAGAAAAAGAGGAAAACACCGGAGAGGAAAATCAAGGAAAATCTAGGGGGGGAAAAAAACATAAAAAAAAGAAAAACTGACCCACTGATGCCTCAATATTCCTACATTGGCCACTCCCCAGCAGGAGTAATATATCACAGTTCACCAAGTCATCAGCTATGACAACTTAGACAACAAAGGATCTGGAGCTATACACAGAATAAATGAAATCAGATCTGTCATCAGTCTGATAGCCACCATATTTTGACAGTTAATTATGTTCATTTAAAGAAGCACATCCCAATTCACAGTAACAGAAACATCCACTCTAACTGAAAATCTGTTTATTTTTTGCCTCACATGGTTTTCTGTTAATTCACTGATTTTATTGTCTGACACAAGGAATGAAAAAATTAAAAAATAGAGAAGAGAAAGAAACAGGAAAAAAAAGGACAAAAAATCAACAGTAAAATGAGAAAAACTACAGAGCTCCTTACAGCAGCAATATCTGAGAACAGGCACAGAAACACACAACCTCAGGCCTTTTTATAGATTTTTTTCAACTGAATATATTCTACCTTCTACCACAGCTTTCCATAGAAACTTGCAATAAAAACCTGCCTATACTGGAATGGCATACTGATAACAGCTAAGGTCTTGCCTGAACTTGCTCATCCAAATAAGATACAATACACATTTGAAGTAGAACAATTACTTAGAGTTCCAAAAATCCAAACTCTCTCCCAATATGGACATTTTTATTCCAGAATAAAAACATCCAAGAGTGACAGTAACAATAAAAACCTCAGAAATTGTGTTAATACAGATCATCATTTGTCTCCTGTATAGAATCATGGAATCACAGAATGGTTTGGGTTGGAAGGGACCTTAAAGATCACCTGTTTCCAAACCCCTGCCATGGGCAGGGACACCTCCCACTAGAGCAGGTTGTTCAGGGCCCCAGCCAACCTGGCCTTGAACACTTCTCTGGGCCACCTGTGTCAGTGACTCACCACCCTCACACTAAAGAATTTCTTCTGAAGATCTAGCCTAAAATCTAGGCTCTTCCAGCTTAAAGCCATCTCCCCTAGTCCTATCACTCCATGCCTGTGTAAAAAGTCCCTCCACAGCTCTCTCTCTTCAGTACCTGTGTCACCGACAGAGATGTTAAACAGCACCAGTCCCAATACAACCCTGGGGAACACCACTCAGCACTGGTCTCCAGTTGGACATTGAGCTGTTGGCTGCAGATCTTTGAGAGTGACCATCCAGCCAATTCCGTAGCCACCACGTGGTCCACCCACCAAATTCGACTCTCTCCACTTTAGAGACAAGGTTGTTGTGTGGAACAGTCTCCAAGTTAGCTTTGCACAAGTGCAGGTAAGTGACACCAGTTGC
>NW_008656307.1:1375-23985 GCF_000695815.1 Acanthisitta chloris | reverse complement strand
AATTTGTCAGGCACAATTTACCTTTAGAGAAAAAGTGAACGCCAGATGGTTTTTATCATTGTTCATTTGAAGGCACAGAACATTTGTAAAAAAATTTTGATGCTGATATATTACAGTTTCCTCATGCTACTTCCATACAACCTTATTATTTGACTTAGCAAACTTCTGTTTCTTGATAGCAAATACCATAGGAAAAAATACATTGAAAATTATTACTTTTATTTTTTATAATATTTTGCCACTGGAGTATGGTACAGCAGTTCAAATATGCTGTGGCTTTCCAGTAAAGTAAACTCAGGCAAAACAGCAGAAAAACTAATCTAGGTGAACCTTAGAAGATATGTACCAAAATGAAGGGAAGCATAAGAGGAAGCCAATAAAGAAAAAAATCTAGGTGTCAAATCACATTTGTGGAATCTGTGGAAAGCTCATCAAAGGGAATAAGATCTGTATCAAAGGCAGTTTTTGTGATGTCCAAGTGAAACTGAGTAGATGTGCTTGGAAACCTATGTCTCAACAAAACTAAATAGCTCAATGTGGGGCTGTAAAAGTTAGATTAACAACTGACAGCACAGCCTCCAAATCAGGTGCTGCAGCTGGCACTGCAGAGCTTTGGATGCACAACAGGACGATCAGAGGAGGTTTGCAAACGGCAGAGAATTTCAGAATCAAACACAACCTCTCAGTTTCAAATGTTGTCTCTAGACACCAAGGTGAAAAACTACTGATGCACAATAGAGCAATAAGTATCACAAGTAACCTACTGCAATAACTTCTCATGCATCTTGGTTGTGGATGGGATTATCAAAGTGGGTCAACCACTGAAGGATCATTTTGTACAATAAAGATCATAGCATGGGAGTAAAGAATTTAAGATACTTTCAGTCCTCAGCCACAGACCCTTCATCTTTTGATAACATTCTGCTTGTTGAGTGAAGATTTTAATGAAAACAGTATTTCAGAACTTCCTTCCTTTGTGAGTATATGTCCTCACCTTAACCTTATTTTAACATTGTTTTTTGTGTGGGTGTTTATTGTATTGCAGAGTATGGCAAATCTGATAAGAGAAAAGCCAGGACTGAGCCCAGTCTTATTGTATCAGCATGGCTGAAATAATTACATATCCTGGAAAACCTGGGAACTTCTGATCCTACTTTCAGACACAGAATGGATATACAGTTTTTGATTACAGAACATACTCTTGCAGTCAAACACAAAGCCAAACTTCGGTTGTATTCTCTGATGAACAATCAACATGGCTCATTTCCTGGGCTTTGGGAGAAAAACTGTTTCTTGCACAACCCAGTGAACTGAGAATAATAGGAATGATATGCTTGATGACAGCAGCAACATAGAATCTAAAAAATATCTCAGAAGACTGCACTTTTGAATTAAAGTATGAATGTCATAGGGAGAGCACACAGGATGCTTGATCCCAAAAGATTTGAGTCTTTCTGTGCCCTATAAACTACAGCTGTAGCTTAACAACCACCCATTACCTAGAGAGTTGATTCTCCCCAGACATTCTAACTTGTTTCTCAAAAGATTTCAACAGTTATTAAAAGACAACAAAACCCAGTAACTTATGTTCTGATTTCCAAAGGAAACAAAATGATTTCCTTTATCTACATTTTATTTTATGAGAACTTCTTTTCATGCCTTGTTATATGAAAAAGAAGTGTAACTGACTGGGCTTGTTACCTCACAGGACATAAAATTTAGATAGAATGGAAATATTATTCCCAGTTCTTTGTGTATTTTTTTTTGCAAAGAGAGTTTATTCTGCTCTCATCATAAAACATCAACCAATTATTTAATTGAGAAATGATCCATGCTGATTCCACCTGAGTCTGTTAGCATCATTCCTGAAATACAGAAGTTGTTGGCTGCTGCAGAACAGTGACCTACACATGACAGGACAGCATAACAACATATCCATATTCTTGGAGGGTGTATTCAATCCCTAACATCTCATCAGTCTCCTGGACAATAATACCTGTCCAATTGCTTTGAAAAGATAAAGCACATTCATACTACTTAGCTGGATTCCTGTGCATACCTAGAGGAACAGCAAAGATTGAACAGCTGAGTGTGAGCAGAGCTCGTGGCATCACTGCACCATAGAAATTGTTCACTGTAAAGAAATAATTCAAACTTACAACAGATACAGTTGCCTGTAGGGACTTAGAGCTCTTCTTGAGTTCTTACAATGACCAATCATACTGACATATATTTTCTTTATCCTTTGCATTTTAAAAAAACCAATCCTACCACCAATAGATTACAGTTTGAGAGAGATACCCTTTACAGGCAATCCTTTGCAAAATTACCCTTAATACACTTTCCTGTGCTTCTGGTATCTGTCAAAAACTGGCTCCATATCAGATGGAATATTGGTCTGATTTAATACAGCATTTCCTGTTTGGATATTTAACTAATTCCATTATTTTCTCCAGGGCTTGAGTTTTCACTGAGAAAGCACACAGCAATAGCCTCCTGTCAAGGCTGTTTCAGTGCTCATTTCCTGAATCTGATCTTGACTTCTGAGAGAATTAACCATTTTTAGTTCAGTGAGCTGCTAACTCTTAAAGTGGTCAAGATGTCTGTCTTCACAACTATTTACTTCACAGCTCTGACAGTAGAATTTAGTTGGAATCATTGGAAAGCTTGTTCCATAAGAGCAAGGACTCCAAAACTCCAACCTGTTAATAACTGAAATTTCTGACAAATGTTTCTAAATGTAAAAAATGAATACTCAGTGTGTATATATGAAAGGAAAAAGAGACTTGGACAACAAACAATACATTTAGGCTCCTTTGAAAACAGCAAGGCTCCTTAGGACTCAGCTCATTAATTTTCCCAGAGAGATATGCTATTGAAATTCAGTGAGAGCTAAACACTTGACTCCCTTAGGTTCTTTAAAATCCCAGATGAAGTGATATTTAACTAATTCCCACACTAATAGAAATTAGCCATTTGGCAGAACAAAGCAATCTAATTGTTGGTCACCAGAATAGATTCAGTCCCCAGCACAGCACTTAATAACGTCATGACGAGCTCACACATCCTGTCCCACTGGGCTAGCAGCAGCTGAGTGCAGTGGCCTGAGAGTCAGTCACCTGGCACGGGACAAGGGCAGTGCTGGCGCTGGAGGACACCTCTCATTACCTGCAGTAAGGTTGTGCATGTGCATTCAGCTTCCCACAGACATTTTACTTCACAGAAGCATGAATATTCTACATATTAGAAGGAATATATTTGAGTGTGACCATCCTCACATGTTCTGTAAAACTGTCGAGATTATATCCCTCTCTGACTTGCATGAAATAAAATTAGACATGTATGGAAAGATTTACTCTTGAATAGCAGGAGTTTTTCTCCCCTCTCCTAGTTTTCCCTCTTTCATTCTTGGTGTCCTGGCTCCGCTGCCAGAAATTTCTCCACTGGTGAGCTCACTCTCCCCCTCCTCCTTCCTTTCTCCCTTTCTCCCCTTGCCCTGCCCGTCGGAGGGTTTCAATGGGCTCCTGCAGCTCCTCGGGCGGACAGCATTCCGTTGCCAGGCAACTCCCTGAAAAGGAGCACATGCTGCCGCGGCACAGACAGAGCGTGCCCGTCTGCTCCAGTGATGCTGTGGCCTAATTTCTACCTCTGTTGTGCCGGACACAAAAGGGAACATCTCCAGAGTAGCGGGTTAGGGAGTACTGAATTATCTGCACTTTTTTCTGTTGTTTGTTTTTTTCCCCTCAGCTCTCCCGATCGGGTGCATCCCCTTCCATCCCAGGGCCCCCACAAGCCATGCATGTCTAATCTGCATGCATGCGTTTGGGACTGCTCTGGGCTTCGTGGAATACTGACAATTTTCTGTTAGCTTTTGGCTGAGGTAATAGCACTTACGGAGATCTGTTAAGCTTCCCCGTAGCTCTCCCATAAGGGCAGTTTTGCATGACTCTACTCTTTATTGCCTGGGTGTTTGGGGCTTTTTAAAGAACTCTTTAGGAATGCAAGCATAGCCTTTCTTATTTTCTCTCCTTTCACTGTGCTTTCCTGAGAACAAAGAACAGCAAACTAAGAAATTCCTTTGGTTTTTCCACAGCCTGATGAAAGATCACTGCTTTATCCATGGATTTAGTTTTGGACTGCCTAATCTTCTACTCTTTATTGCCTGGGTGTTTGGGGCTTTTTAAAGAACTCTTTAGGAATGCAAGCATAGCCTTTCTTATTTTCTCTCCTTTCACTGTGCTTTCCTGAGAACAAAGAACAGCAAACTAAGAAATTCCTTTGGTTTTTCCACAGCCTGATGAAAGATCACTGCTTTATCCATGGATTTAGTTTTGGACTGCCTAATCTTCTCAAAAGGCAAGCCCATACACATTCAGATTTTGTGGTTGGAACTCAGCTCAGAATCACAATCCTTCACTGTCTATTGCAGACAGTATTATCATTAAGTAAAAAACAGCAGTCAGAATAAGAAGCAAGTGATCACTTCTCTTATATTTATTGTTAGCATCCTTAAATTTATTGTTAGTATGCTTTTCATATGAAGGATGATTATGCTAGCTGCCTTTTGTCAGCTCTGGTACCCACTCAGCAGCTCACTCGACCTGCAAGCAAACACAAACCTCCGAGAGAAGCTGCACTGTATTCAGCCTGACAGAGTCTAATATTGCTCTGGTGCTCTGGGTATTCCACCAATCCTCCCCTCACTCCTGGATCAAGTCTGAAGTCCCAGTCCTAATCTACAAATCCCTAATTTGGTTAGTGCACATCTACTTTAAGGGCAGCCAAGAATCCTCATCCTCTGATCCCTAGAGTCAGCACTACACTACAAATTTCTGCCAGCACAGCTACGTCAACACAAACTGAAAACCACGTAACCTCCAGCTGACACTGCTGCACCAGTAAATGCCTGGTTCTCCCTGCTTTATGCCATCAGGGCAGCACATTCGTCAGCTTAGTTTGTGTCTTCAGAAATGTCCTGTAATTAAAGAGGCAAAACCCACAGTGGCACCGAAAAACATGGAAATGACAAATGTCCTGTCACAGGTAAGACCAAGTCACTGGACACAGAATAAAGACCCTGCAAGACACAGAGGTCCAAGAGCTCTGTGGAGGAAAGGTCTCAGCCCAAATGTTCCAATTCTTCCTGATGGCACAGTACCTATGTGATTGAAGACACTTAAATTCCAGTGTACTTTACGTGTGTGGTGCTGTGGATAAGATTCTGCCTGTCTTTTTCTGATCTTATCTCTTACACAAAGGATCAGAACTGTTCAATTGTGTGGCAGCCATAGGTCTGCAACGCTAAACTCAAATGCACTGGCAAAGCCTCATCCTTTTGGAGCAAAAGGATATTTCAGTCCCTGAGAGTTTCACACACTAGGAAATCACCACATTATTTACAAAATGTTTTAAGACCTTCTGGAAAGAAAGGTGCTATATACAGGCAGAACAATAGTTAGCACTTGCATGAGTCACACATACACAACTTTCAGTATTACACAACTCCTCAAACATCCCTCTTTCCCCAAACACTCTGGATAAGACGAAACATGTGGGACTTTTCTTCCTCAAAAACACAACTTAATAGCACTAAAGAAACAACAAAATGTCTTAACATCACATTAAAAATTTACACTCCAATTTGAAGTCAATCTGAAAGAGAAAATAAGGCCCCAGAACTGCTTATTGCCATGGCAAAGCTAATGAAAAAAATTATTAGGTGATCCCTTGCCAAACAGGTAAAGAACTGAAGAATAAAACCACAGGCCAATTTGCCATGCAGGCTCCAACCTCCGGCCCAGAGGCAGTCCATGTGGGTTTATACATATTTTTGGATCCTGCATCAGTTCAAGATGATACTACAGTTTGGCCCACAGCCAGAGAGTGGCAAGTGAAATAGTGTTCCAGTACTTGCACTGTGAACACACAGCTGGCTTCAAAGGGAAATGGACTAATCCTACTTCATTTCCCTTCTTCAGTTTGTGTTTAAAGAGCTTTGGTGCGCTGAAGGAAATCGACCAGAATTCATTAGTTCCCTTCTGATTCAGCTCATTGCTGTTGGAAAGGGAAACAGGTTGGGATTGCAGGATCCTACTCAATTTCCTTTTGAAGCAGACTTTAAGCCAATTCTGCTCTCAGTTCACACCCAGATCTTCACTAATGATGCATATATTTCAATGCAACACCTCTCCAAGCTGCCTAAAACATGTAAGGGTTATGAAGGGAAGAAGAAAAAATATATAATTTTTTTAAAGATAATGTATTTTGTACCATTGAGGACTTTCACCCAACAACATTCCTGAGGAGCAACCTCAGAAAATCAAGAGAACTTCTAGAAAGAGACACGGGAGAAAGGAGAGAGGAAAAATCCAACTGAGACTAGGAAAATATAAAATATCACAAACATATTTTGTGATAATAAAAAAGAATAAATATAAAAAATAAGAAAAAAGAGTAATAATTTTATAAATACATCATATACATTTCCTGCTATTTAATGAAAAATCACGGCAAACTAACACACTGACTGTAATAGCCAAAGCAAATCCTAGGGATAATTTTGATCTTGTTTGGAGGTGGTTTTGGAAATGGAAACTTGAAGATTAATCACTTGCTCTGGACAGAAAGTTTCTCTTCCCATTCATAAACAGACCTCTCTATTTCTCTCTTCAGAGCTTATGTCATATTTTTATGAGCCTTCTTAATGTGAGGGGAAGCAATAGGATTTCAAATTATTCCAGGCTATATCCTGTTCAGTTTAAGGCCACTGCCTTTGAGACAATAAGCCAGAACCAACACTCTTCCAAAGCAAACCTACAATTAACCACCTAAGCAGAACGTGGCTTGTGACAAACAAAGCAGAACAGAAGAAAGCCACAGGGTTCATGATGGGACCATGGCTTCGCTCGAATCAAATAAGCACAACATGTGAAAATCACCTTTTGTAACTGCAGTGAAGACAAAGAAGTATTATTGCTGAAATGGTGAACAGCCTTATGAATTTGGCTTCCCCACTAATTACAAATCCATTAGCTTGAAGCACTATACTGTACGCAAAACGTGTCCTTGCGTTGGAATCAACCAAAAAGCCTTTAAAATAGCAACAGTGTCTCTGAGATGGGTGATTCCAAACCCTCCAAGTTATGGCAGGGTTTATTGTCTCAAGTTCTAAAGGTGTCTGAGGAGCTCACGCAACAATTTAAGAATTTGATTCCTTACCAGTTAGCTGCAGAAATCCAGTACAGACACAGTTTATATCCTGCACTAATAGCTCCTCAGCACAGGAAAATGAAGCACAATTAGAGAGCAAGTAATGGCTCAGTGATTCTGTAGAACACTGTACCACCTACAGAGCCAGTTAAAATGAGATTATTTTCCTTTGTGAGCCTATGTTGACCTCAGTTTACAGCTTTAACTTTTGTCACTAGACCACAATTTAAGATGTTATTCAGCCTACTCTAGAAAAAGTTATATGACATTTATAACTTATAAAGGCTGACAGATTCATATAGAAGCTCTGGGACAGACATAGCAATAACAGATAATCTGTTCTCTTTGCATGTATAACTTACTTTCTCACTCCAAAGATAAAGGTTGAACGTCCTTGCCCTCTTTAGTTAAGTGAATGGATATTGTATAAGAAGAAACCAGTCACCACTTGTAGATAACATCACAAACAAATAAATACATGAAACAAAGACATTTCACAGTCAAAATTAGTTTATGAGGCACTTTCCTCATTTTTGTTGTTTAATGTGCTTTCAGAGTATGAGACAGTAGATCATACACAGGCACCTCTAGCTCAGTCAGTTCAGCCAGCATAATGAACTACATTTTTAATCCCTTCTTGTTTTCCACATTTATACCTCTGTTATTATTATTCTTTCTTGCTACACTGATTACACAAGAAGTTTTCTTTTGTATTGCCTTTGCAAAATCAGCATTCTCCTTCTTCCTACCTGCTAAGTTTTGATGTCTCTCAAAAAGAACCATTTCCTTTTGCTCATGCTGTGCATACATACGACTTAAACTTCATTTGGCATCAACTCAGAATTCAAATTTCCCTCCAATTTGAGATAATTATTCCAGATAAAACCATACTCTAAATGTAACCAAGCTCTTAACAGAGATGAGAATTTTGGTTTTACTGTCAGGAACATTTTAGCTTGCAAAGCATGTTCCAGCAAATCTTTCCCTTGATTCCCAATGTAAAGAGCCATAGGTTCCTTTTGTGAACGAGAAGTGCAGAATGAGAAAACCACACAACCACGGAGATAGAGTCGCTATTTACCAACCAGAGTCAGCGTATGCAAGCAGAATTGGGCTCCTGAAGACATAACAGGAAAAGAAAACATCCTTTGACTTACAGCAGAGATCTCTTTTAGGCTTCATATGGGAGGCAGCAAAATACTGTGGGAGAGAGATTAAATGCTGTGGCAAGAGGTAGAACATGGTGACAGAGGAACACCTGCCCCTACTGCCATTCTTTGACAGGTACCAAACAACCGTGTTCATCTGCAAGCAAGATTTAATACACTGTGGAGACCAACACAGGCTGCCCAGGGGAGGAACAGAAGGGAAAGGAAAGCAACCAGGGAGCCAGGAAATATCATGTCCTCCCACTGTGCACTGCACAGAGTGCAAACACTTGTGCAGACCTCCCTGGACAATAAAGGCACCAAGTGTTGTTTAAGCAACTCATCCTTCTACTTATCCACAATTAGAAAAGAAGGAACAGAGATTGTGGATGCCACAGAGCCTTACAGTGACCTTGGAATAGGTATCATAGAATGAATGAAAGAACCATAGAATGGTTTGTGTTGGAAGGGACCTAAAAGATCATCTAGTTCCAACAACCCCGGCATGGGCAGGGACATCTTCCACTAGACCAGGCTGCTAACAGCCCCATCCATCCTGGTCTTGAATACTACCAGGGATGGGGCTTCCACAGCCTCTATGGGCAACCTGTTCCTGCAATTCACCATGCTTAGTGAAGAATTTCTTCCCTATATCTAATCTATTTCTAGAAAAAAAAGCCACTGATTATCAGAGATAGTTTTGTTTGATACTTTGAACTTTCAAAGAAGTTCTTTGAAACATCCTGTTTGTCTGGCAGTATTTAGCAGCAAGCCACTGCAGTAAAAAACCAAAACAGTTGAACCACAAAAACCCAATAAGTTTTTTCTATAACATCTATTCTGCACACAAAATTACTCTACTAAAAGCAAGATTTTCTAAAATACTAATTTTGCCTTATTTTAAAAGTTACAGTAGTTAACCAAGAAGACATTATAACTTTCTGATAGAACCTTCTGATCACCTTCTGGTGACAGTAGCCTAACACAGGGGGTTGCCTTAATGCAGGTGCAGGACCTTGTACTTGGCCTGGTTGAACCTCATGAGAGTCCCATAGGTTCTCCTTCTCAAGCTTGTCCACGTCCCTCTGAATAGCTTCCTCATCCTTCAAGTATGTCAACTGCATCACTCAGCTTGGCATTGTCTGCACTCCATCCTGCTGGAAGGGAGCTATGTCCCAGCTCTATGACACGTGCTCCAGAGATCCAGATCTCCACAGATCCTATGAGGGCTATGATGTCACAGAGCCCCACAGTGCTGCACTGGCCTTAAGAACCAACTGTTCAGTCTCTGCCCTGACTGCAGCAGCAGCACTGGCGACAGGTGCAGCAGGAGTGTGGTGTCAGGGGGTACCATGGCCCTCGTTCATCACTTCCTCCTGTCTATTCTGGTGGTCCTGTGTGCCAGGGCTGTCTTGGCTGCTCCAATAAAATTGCCAGACTCAGGTAAGCTGGCAGTGCTGGTGCTGCCTTTCATGGGCCAGTGGAGTCTTCCCACAGAGAAGCACAGCAAGGGTTTCCTATGTGTGAGCAGTCTCCTGATAAGAAAGCCCCAAGGGTCCATTTGCTCCTCCAGGGGTGTGGCATGTCACCTTGAAAGATGCTGAGCTGCCAGTTCAGAGGTCTCCAGGTCCCCCTGCACTGCTTTGGCAATCCACTGCCATCTGGCTCCCACGTTGTTACCTCACCCCCTTGCAGTGCTCCAGTTCACAAAGGCAGAAGATCCTAACATGCAATGGAAACATTTCTCTGTGTTTGCTTCTAGCTGCTTCATCATTAGAATCTCTGGCAAGATGGCCAAAATATGATTTAGAGCTCCTGGGGCATCCTGAAGGTAAGTTCTCCATATCCTTTTCTTTGAAAGAATAATTATCAACAATGTGCCAAGACCTTACTAATGTGCAGTTTTCTTTAAGACCCCACGGTTGACAGCTCTCCGAAATCTCGGCCAATTCCAGCCCCCGAGCACGAGCACGAGCGCAATTCCACAGGTAAATGAGTTGGAGGAAGAAGCACTTACATTTTAAACCTTTTCTCCATGTGAAATGCAAGTGGCTCATCCCATGGCTGATGCCAGCCACTGGCACAGCCAGGTAATTGCTGGTGTCAGCCACTGGGATGGCTGTGTGGCAGCACACTCTTCCTCCAGTGCCTGCTCTTGTACATCATGTCAGCAGCCAGGCTGAAAGTGTGTTGGGTTCAAGGCATATGGATCACATTTCACAGAAAATGAGACTTTGTCACAAAAATACCTCCCTCTGTAGCTTCACCCCAGAGCTTGCCCTGAATACCTACAGGCTCAAGGCACAAGAGCAGCTCAGAGTGCAGGATCCCTCTCATGTCCTCCAGTGCCTGCTCTTGTACATCATGTCAGCAGCCAGGCTGAAAGTGTGTTGGGTTCAAGGCATATGGATCACATTTCACAGAAAATGAGACTTTGTCACAAAAATACCTCCCTCTGTAGCTTCACCCCAGAGCTTGCCCTGAATACCTACAGGCTCAAGGCACAAGAGCAGCTCAGAGTGCAGGATCCCTCTCATGAGCTTCACCCCAGAGCAATGGCTCCCACACCACACTGGGCAGGGAACCTAAAGGGAACTTCTGCATCTTGGCCCCAGCCACTGGCACAGCCAGGTAATTGCTGGTGTCAGCCACTGGGATGGCTGTGTGGCAGCACACTCTTCCTCCAGTGCCTGCTCTTGTACATCATGTCAGCAGCCAGGCTGAAAGTGTGTTGGGTTCAAGGCATATGGATCACATTTCACAGAAAATGAGACTTTGTCACAAAAATACCTCCCTCTGTAGCTTCACCCCAGAGCTTGCCCTGAATACCTACAGGCTCAAGGCACAAGAGCAGCTCAGAGTGCAGGATCCCTCTCATGAGCTTCACCCCAGAGCAATGCTCTGGCTCCCACACTGGGCAGGGAACCTAAAGGGAACTTCTGCATCCTCTGTGCCTGAGCCACACTGAGGCTTTGCCAGTTGCAAGGCTCAAGTGTCTCCTGAGAGGGGCTGGCTAGGAGTGACTGGCCAAGCAGTGCTGCTCCCCTCTGTGCTCTCCTCCTGGCCATCTGAGTTTTGTTCAGAGGGATAACCTGCTCCAAAGGGTGGGAGTATGCTTCCGGGCACCAGCACTGGGAGGAAACAGAGAACATATCAAACATGCTGCAAGCTCACCAGTTTTGACAAGCTAATGTTTTGAACTGTTCCTGCTGCAGTGACTGGAGACAACACATCCAAACCTGTTATCAAATCCCCTGAGAACATCAAAAGCATTTTCTGCCGTGGAACAGGCTGTCTGATAGGCGTAGTGATAGTCACGATTGTCCTGTCAGTTTTGACAATATTATGTTTGGCCACAACCTTCTGGTGCTGCGACAGAAAACGGTGAGTCATCAATTCCTCCCACCCTCTGCTTCCTTCAAAGGCTGCTCACAGCCATGAAGCATTTTCTAGTCAAGCTGCTGTGCAATAGTGAGTTAGTGGTTGGCCAAAAACCTCTGCAGAGGTTTCTGCCAGTGTCAGCATGTTTAGCTGACCTCTTAATTCCTGGGTCTTCTCCTGGGGAGCCTGATCGGGCTGGAGCCAGTGTTAGCTCCAATTGAGTCTGCCTGGACAAGAGTAGCTCCCATGAGCGACAGGCAGAGGCAAAGCAAGGTCAGGAGGACAAAAAGTGGGGGATGAGATTGCCCTAGAAAGCAAGACATGCACTGGCACCTGTTGCTGACCAGGGAACATGCCTGGAAGAATTCCCCTGCTTGGTGTTGCCTTTAAGTGCAGGTGTCCCTCTCGGCCAAGGTGTGCCAGCAGCCCAGCCCATGATGGTGTGCCCTGCCAGCTCCAGGCCCTGCTGTGGAGGACAGTCCCTGTGTTCCATCTGTAGGGCCTTATCTGTCTCCTCTCTCCACAGGAGATCCTCTGGAGACTCGCCGGAATGTGTTGACTTGCTCTCAAATGAAGATGGTGAGCCCAGTGGCTCTGACCCTCCCTTGCTAGGTCAAAAGGCCTAAGAAACTGGCACATCTGATCCCTGAGCTGTCTCTGTTCCCCACCAGCCCAACCCCTGCCACAAAGCAATTGGCCCTTTCACCCTCAAACCTTCTGGCCCCTGACCAACAGCTGCAGGGACTATCACTTTTTGTTGAATAAAAGCAGCAGAGCTGTTACACAAGTGTCTGGGTAGCAGAATCATAGAATATCTTGAGGCAGAAGGGACTCATGTAGATCACCAAGTCCAACTCCTGGCCCTGCACAGGACAGCCCCAAGAATCACACTATGTGCCTGAGAGCATTGTTCAAGTGCTGTGAACTTTGTCAGGCTTGGTGCTGTGGCCACTTATCTGGGGAGCTGTTCCAGTGCTCAACCACCCTCTGGGTGAAGAAGCCTTTCTCAATACCTAAGCTAAATCTCCCCTGACCCTGGCCATTCCCTCAGGTCCTGTCACTGGTCACCAGAGAGAAGAAATCAGTGCCTGCCCCTCTGCTTCCCCTTGTGAGGAAGTTGTATAAAATTATGAGGTCTCCCCTCAGTTTTCTCCAGTCTGAACAAGCCAAGCGACCTCAGCTGCATCTCCTATGGTTTCCCCTTTAGATCCCTCACCATCTTCATTGCTCTCCTTTGGATGCTCTCTACTAGTTTTATATCTTTCTTATATTATATTGTGGCACCCAAAACTACACACAATATTTCAGGTGAGGCTGCACCGGTGCAGAGCAGAGCGGGACAGTCACCTCCCTTGGCTGGCTGGTGATGCTGTACTTGATGCACCTCAGGACACAGCTGGCTCTCCTGGCTGCCAGGGGACACTGCTGACTCAGCCACTTGCCATCAACCAGGACACTCAGATCTCTTTCTGTGGGGCTGCTCTCCTGCCTCTCATTACTCAGTTTGTATGTACACTCAGGTCAAGTGATAGCAAAGTACTCAGAATACACACAATGGTCACTTCAAATTACAGACACAGACATGTCAGTCATCAATCACACATCCTAGTCCCAACACCTTCTTTTAGACATTACAAACTAAGAAGACTTAGACGTTCTACAATAAGAGATTTGACACCTACAAACGTATTCTCACTAAGAGGCTTAACTTCTGACTTGTCGATATTATCCCATCCCCTTGATTCTTCAAACATAAGATATCACAAACCACTAGCAATTCAACATTCCCTCCAAACAATACCGTCTCCTAAGCATGAGATTCAGAATTTTGACATTACTAAAAAAACCCCCATATATTTCTCAATTAATTGCCAAATGTGCTTGCTCTAGTAATTGTGCCCGAACCAAAAACAAGTATGAGAGTGTCTTTTAGCAGGAAGCCCAGTAGCTAAACTCCAAGTGAAAAAAAAGAATGTATTAAATTTTTGCTCCTCTGTTCAACCTTGGATTAAGCAGCTTTCTATTTACCAGGGATTTAGGAAGACTCCAAACAGAACCCAGCCTAATATTATGCATTAAGAAAGTGAGCTTCCTGTATCAGAATGTCCTCACTTGCTTCACTGTACCAGTTCAAAATATGTGATGTGTAGCTACTGAGAAATGTGGAGAAATCAATACACCACAAGTATTAGAAAATGTTGTGTAGAACACTAACCGGTCCAGCTGGCTTCTTTGCTTTCTAAACAGCCTTTGTAGCTTCCTTGAGTTGTTTTCTAAGGTTTTCCTTTGGCTAGTCGTGTTTACAGCACTAGGAGAGGAAGAAACAAAGCAATTGTAAAGCTTGTTAAGTAGTTCATATGCTATTAAAGGTGACCTTCCCACTTCCAGTTCTATTTTGTTCTTCTTCCTCTCCAAAGAGGGTCAAATAGTTCAGCTTAAAATCTGAGCACTCTTCAACAGTCAGGTCTCTGAGAAAAGCATTCAAAGCAAAGTCCTGAGATGTCCTGACCTTCTGAAAAGCTTAGAGCCACATTCTAAGAAAGCAACACAGGGTCATTCCATAGCAGGCTGAAATCTGCCACATTAGAGTACAACAGAACTCTGAGCAGCCTTCATACTGGATAAAGAAAGTGTTAATCATAGCAGTGTGGTAAGCACAGTGGTAATCTAGAAATGCAGAAAACCCAAGGTGTACACCTTCTCAGAATGATCCATCCTACAGACAAACACGCCTTTGCAAGCAGCTGTACCCTACAGGCTGCTGCCCACTGGCTCTTCCTCAGTTGTGCATCACACTCACTTCAGAGGAAATTGCTAACCCTTATCTCTGCTGTGTGTTCACCACAGCATTTCCCACTGATTTCAAGTAAGGTCAGCCAGGCAAACAGACACCGAGCTTGGTGACCTGCGTGACTTTGTCTGAAATGGACAGGGGTGCACTTACAGAAGTAGTTCAGTCTGAGACTTGGCTTCACACTGAACTTCAGTCGGTGTAAATGCAGGCTATCACAGAAGCTAACCTGTAAGACAGTACTGTGGACAGCTAGTCTCTACTAGCTCACTGGTAGAAAACACCATATAGCCCCTGGCTTGCTGTAAAGTATTCATTAGGGAAACCTCATAGATCTCAGATTCTTCATCCACATGATTTTCTATTTTTTTTCTGTACCTTGATCCCTCAAGTGATAAAACCTTGCACCCAGTTCTTGAACCTAGTGCTCAGTTTTGCTAAGTCTTCCTCTTGAAGGAAAGCAGCTGAGGTTTTGCCTTTGTGCTAGTGCCTGTCTTAAGATGACAATCAAAACCAAAAAGGGCAAACTACTATTTGTTAACTGAATAGCTACAACAAAGGCAAAACCACCGCAAACCTACAGAACTGATATAGCAAATTGAGAGGTGGATATTTTAAGTGTATTTCACAAGGTGTAACTTAGTATTTTTCACATCTCATTTTCCATTTAGATGGGTTCAGGTCTACAGATCACAGAATCTGGAATGTAACTACAAAAATATGAAAAGCTAATAGACAGACTTTGACAGTCACATGGTCAAATCATATACAGCAGCCAAGAAAAATTAACAGCAATATCCTCAACCATCCAATGAAAAGAGCAAGATATCACAGTCCGAGAAACAGAATCACAAAAAAACCCCAACCAACTCTGCTGTCAAGTAATGTATTCAGTCATTCTGAATGAAGGACAGGTAAAACAAAAACCTGCTATCATGTAGATTTGCATTTTCATTTGTTAAAAGGAGATAGGATATGCCAGGTTAATCACCCTCTTTCTCTATTTCTCTGGCACCAGCTGTGAACCACATACTCATCATTTTAGGTCTTTAAGAACTCAGCAAAATGGAGAGGGGAAACCCCCACGGCAGGATAAAAACTACACTAGTTCTAGATGTACTCTCCACACTCCTGAACACCATAAAGTTTATAAATATCTACAAGTTTTGCTCAACAGACAAGAGGAGAGGAAGTGCAGCACTGAAAAGCAGCTGCAATCTGTGCAGTGTGCAGGTCATACTGGTGTCCTCAGAAGAGTCCTAGGCTGTAAGAGTGCATATCATTTAATCACACTAGTTGTTCAGAGCTGGAAACTGGCATCATATTCTTTCTTGCTCTCTCTAGAGGAAACTAAAAAAACCTCCACATTTCCAGAACTCAGGATTGCATCATGTAAATCCCTGACATGTTAGGTTTGCAAAGGGAGGTGTTCAAAATGAAGACCAGATCTTACAGAGATGTGATGAACTTGGCACTCCGTGTAATCCCACTGCTTTAAAATTAAAGCAACTTGGATTTCTAGGTATTTAAACCATACTGAAGATCTCATTTCAGTTCTGTAGAAACTAAGTAACTCCAATTCCAAATCTGTTCTGATCAAATTTTAGACATATCCCATTTCTTACTGACCTGTGGGAGCCATCCATAAAGGAACACCAGTACACACATTTGAATGATAAAAGCTTGTTTTGATTCCCCCCCAAATGAACCTGTTCCCTTATACTAACCTTTGCCCAAAGTTCCAGAAAAAATGTGTAAAAGCTGAGAATAAATATAAGCAAATTTAAAAACTTCCCCAAATGGAATGCTAGCAAAAGAAATTTGGAAGAAAGGGTACAACATTTATTACAGAATTTGCTGAGTATCTTTGTCAAAATCATAGAATCATGGAATTTTAGGGGTTGGAATGGACCTCATAGATCACCTAGTCCCAATCCCCCCTGCCCTGGGCAGGGACACCTCCCTATCAGACCAGGTTGCTCAAGGCTTTATCCAAACTAGCTTTGAACACTGTCAGGGTTGGGGCAGCCACTACCTCCCCGGGCAACTTGTGCCAGTGTCTCATCACCCTCACAGGATTGAGGGTGTTCTATCAAATAAAAATTGCCCTATCAAATAAAATTTGATTGCTCTTAAGATGGTGAAGGCAAAGGCTGAAGTCACACCTAACTCAAACCACAGCACTCTGGTGAATGGAATTATCTCAGCTTACAGAAGGAGAGGTTTGAGCCTAATGGTGTTTGCCTGGTAGGTCTGGCAGAGAAAAGCTTGAGCTTGAGCTTGAGCTCTAATGACAGAGTGTGCCTGTGTGGTAGGTCTGGCAGAGAAAAGCTTGAGCTCTAATGACAGAGTGTGCAGAATGACCCACATTACCTCTTGGCTAAGTACAACTTTCAGAAAGCTTTAGTAGTTTATCATCACCCTGTGGTAATGATGACTTTTCTCAGACACAAAGAATTATGGTTTTTATCAATGGTTCATGCCAAATCCAAGTCCTTAAAAGAAATCAGCCCAAAGCAGGTGCACTGAGCTGTCAGACCTTGAAATTTGTTTTGAAACCAACCACCTGTTAGTGTAATTGTGTAGCTGTTTTTCCTGGCTTATGGGATTTTAGTTCAGCTGTTGTTCTCATGCTAACGCTTATTTCCTCTAGGAATCAGCCTGTCCACTTACACTAACCTACAAACTTCTGTGTGACTGTCTTCACAGCCTGATCCAATGCATACATGCCAAATGTCCAGTGGAGCACCCTTGACTAATAACACACTTTTGTTTACAAAATAGCTCAGCATTGCTGCAGGAAAATGTCTGAAAAATAGTATTTAATATCCTCTGTGACACATGTAGTCATCCAGATGACTCGTCTCTGCTTCTTGTTTGTTTCAGACAGCAACAAAGAACATTTACTCTTAATGATCTCAAAGATCAGATCGAGTGCTGGTGCCTGACTCATATTCTGCTGGTAACACAGCTGAGTTCCTGCAGCTGACATGAAGCCTGAGTCAGGATTCCCATTAAACCAGTCTGTTTCTAGGGCTTTATAACTTCACCAGAAGTTGACTCTGGGTTAGAGGTTAGCACAGATGCTCTCAGGAACATTTACTCGACACAATCTTAAAGAAAAAAATCTGCCTACATGTGAGATAAAAGCATAGAAATTATCATCAGAAGGACAATGGCTTGAGAGGGGTTTTGCAAATGGGAAATGGCATGTAAGAAACAACAATGCACTTGCACTTAAGGGGCCAGTCAGAACTGCAGTCCTGTTATTCTCCAGCTTGCTGTTTGCAGCACCCTTTGGACATCAGCCATCCCAGAAAAAGCACTGGACACTTGGGTGAGAACAATAGCTGAGCTGTTCATGAAAAACCTCCCGTGCCAGCCAGTCCCAAGCATCTGGCAGCTCCACACTGCCCTCCAGGGAGGGCCCTCAACAAAATTCCTACGTTTCCCTCAGTTTCCCTCTGACAGGAGATAATTCCTTGGGAATAAACACATAAAAAGCAAGTAAGACAAATATAGCTGACATGAACATGAAAATAAGTGTAAGATATTTCATGGCATAAAAACCAGCATCAAATAAATTATAAAGATTAAACATTCCATGTGTTCTTACTCATGCACAGATAACTGCTATCCAAATGCCTTTTCCAAGCATCATATAAAGGAAACAATAAACAAACAATTTATGGGTAATAGTTCATAAATATATGCAGTCCTGTGTGTCCAATGTGCAGAGATATTTCATGGCTGAGACATGATGACTAGGTTTATGAAATGTGAGCTGTTTGCAGCTATTTAAAATAATTTTGGGACACAATAAACTGTTGACAAGATATATCCTATTTCAATGGATTGCCCATCCCTGACTGTGGAGCATGTTGTCTTGTGTTTATCACAAGGAATGCTTCCAAAATGCACTGAGAAACTCAATTGTTATCATTGTCTGAACTTAAAAAGACTACACCTTTGTATAGAGTTCTGTCAAAAGAAATCCTGCTGCTTATCATATGCACGTACTTCCCCAAAGTTCCTGTTTTTTTAGAAGTTTTATTAATTGCAAATGTTGTTTACTAGAGGAAAACCGTGACTGAAGCTCTAAAACAAAGAGAATAGTTGTAACTTTAATCCTTTCAATAAGCCTTTGTTTCCCATTGACTAAAAACTTCCTAAAGGAAGTAGAGCTGCGAAAATCCAGGAAGGAATTAGATTTGCCAAATTCTGCTCCTACTTGGATTTAGATGCAAAGGCTTTGTTACCCATTGTACTAATGTTTGAGTAAAAAAAAGAATGATCAGTTACAAAAATGCATCTTTGCCAAGGTGGCAAATTAACAGAAGAGCCTTTCCTATCACAGAACGCACAATCTGAAGTTAGATAATTTAAAATTAATTAATATATTAATGTTTTAGCTGCTGCTGGTTTGGTTTTTTTGCAGTGTGGGTGGGTTTTTTTCCTTTTTGTTATCTAAGGGGAACTTGGATCCTGGCCTGACTATCATACAAGAACCTAGATAAGTAAACATATATGGAAAGGAAAAATCTCTTAATTAAATGTAGCATGCTTTGCAGCATCCAAAATAAGAGAAATCTCCAAAATCCCTCTCCATGACAACGAGTAATTGCACACGGCAAAGTGTGCTATTGTGGCAATAAAGCTGATTTCCCTCAAGACCTGTCAGAGACACTACCAATTTGTTTTGGATTTTTTTCCACATGCTCTTTTTAACTCTGTACTACATCATGCTCTCCAGGTTTTAACTAGCCAAACATGTAGAGACTAGGTAAATACATTCTGGCTTATTTCATAGGCCAGAAGTCCTTTTAATTTCTTCTCCTAAAATGACTTTGAGGGAATTCCTCTCTCCTTCCCACCAACACGGTGTATATTGCAACTGTTCATTTCTTGATCAACTGCACACGGGAAGATTAAAGGATATATGAGGCACTACTGATGTCAAATGCTGCATTAGGACAGGTTATGGAAGGTGCTGACTACTTTCAGCTTCTCGTGGTTTCAGTGGAAATGTTGTTTGGCACATTTAAGAAAAATCAGCTCAGTATTTTTACATATGTCAGGGGTTTGCCCAGGCTTAGCTGGGCTGCAGCACAGGGAAGGCTGCGGTGTGAGTTCTGGTAGGCAGCAGTTAAGTGCTGTGCCCTGAGAGAGGCTGGGCCTGAGCTTCAGCCTAAGCAGCAGCAAATGCCTCTGGATTCCTAACGAGACATATTTATGACTCTGCTATGGAAACGCCCACATAACATTTGTAACATCAAACACATATGACCGAAGTTTGCAATAGCTTTGGTTGAAGATATTACAGGTGCTAATGACTAAGTTTCATGCATATATTGATATCATTGTTCACAGTGGCTTAAAACTTCCTCTAAGATTTTCCTTCCTATAATAGAGATAGGGAGCACACCCCTAAATCACTAAAAAGTGTTTGGATTAGATCAGATTATAAAAGGAGAAAGAAGTGAAGCAAAGAGAAAAAAGGGATTTCTGCATTCCACTTTTGATCCCAAGAGCTGATGACCCCCTCCCTCCCTCCAAGACAGAAAAGCCAATTTTAATTTAAACTACAAACTGTTGACCAGGCCTCAGCTTGGCTTTGCAATTCACTATATGCCTGAGGGATAAATTATTTAGCATTAGCACATGGTATGTCATGTCTTGTTACTTAAGTGGAGTATGGCTCCCATCCAGCTGCACCCCTGGGATCCCTGGATTGGCTGTGGGTGATGTCATTTCCATGTGGTAATCCTGGGCCAAGGCCCTGGGGACAGTGCTGGCCCCCCCAGCTTTGCTCCCACTTATCACCCCCAGGTTCACTGCAGGTACTGCCCCAATTACATGATTGTCAATAACAATGCAATGAAACAGAAGGTGCAGCAGATGAGCTGCATTGTCTGAACATAGTGTGTTTTGTTCCTAACAGAAGGGTTTGTAACAAATTTAGTGAGGTGGATAGAGGAAGACAATTTTCTCCTGCGCACCAAACTAGATGGAGGAATTTTGAGTGGTTTATTTAACCAGTGATTAAATATTGTCAGCAATTATTCTGAAAATTAATTAATTTTTCTATTTTCAGCACGTTACAGATTTTTGCTCAAAAAGGGTGTTCAGGCATTGGAATAGGTTGCCCAGGGAGGTGGTGGAGTCACCATCCCTGGAGGTGTTTGACATCTGGATTTGGAGATGGAAGATCTGGTTCAGGGTTTAGGGCTTACAGTGGAGTGACAGGTTAATGGTTGGACTTGATGATCTTAAAGGTCTCTTCCAACCTTAATGATTCTATGATTCTATGGAAAACTGGTTTCCACACAGCAAAACAAAGGAATTCTGGCCAAATGTCCCGAGGGCATGAAATCTGGGAAATGCTTCTCCTGAAAGTTTGGCAATGGCATAATTAGCCACATATCATAGAATCAGAGAATTTTAGCAGTTGGAATGGACCTTACAGATCACCTAGTCCCAACCCTCTGCCATGGGTGGGACATGCCCTTTAAATGCCCATATTTTGTGTTCAGCTAACACCCTCATTATATTAAAAGGGTTTTTCCTTCAGAACCACCTCTAGGTTATTTCCCCCCCGAGGAAATACTCATGCTATTCACCACTGGAATGCTCCCAGCATGAAAACAGGGGTTACAGGGCTGGTTTCTTTTGATTGAATTTCACAGCAAAGTCAGTGAAATGCCAAGAATTACAGAGCACTGTGTTGTACAGACAGCACTGTCTGCTCCATGGTGAGGCATGAGATTTGCACCTGTCTGTTGGTTCAGCTTCAGCAGTGGTTCCAAGTGACAGGTAACAGAAAAGACCCAACTGTGAGAAATCCACGTGTTTTGTTACCATTACATTAGCACTTAGGTACACTACACCATATCCTACCATCAGAACTCTGTTTCTTGTGGTGAGGAATGAAAACTGACTGTGATTTGCCTCCTCTGCCACTGAATCTTAAATCTTTGCAACCCTGCATAAGAAAAAAGAGGTTTGTGAAAGCTGTGTGGTCTCACGGCGAAGTGATAACTCTCCGACACAGAGGCAAAGGGGAACTTTGCTAGGGGATTCCCACGAGAAGAGATGTTGAACCAGTGCAGCACAAAGCGCTGCAAAACAAACAACTGTAGGACAGGAAATGAAGAACTCTAATCGATACCGCAAGAGGGATTAGTTAGTCAAATGTGCAAACTGCAATTTAAATCAGGACGGCTAACTCTGTCGTGTCCTGCACGAAATAAACAACCCACAGCCACAGGGCTCGGCAGCTGCTTGCAGCTTTGGTTTGTGTCATTTCAGCGCTGGCACCTGCAGCCAGCCCTGCCCTCAGAACCGTAGCACTGCTTCCAGCACCAGCTGCAGGGAAACACCTGCATCTGCAGCTCATTCCTCACTACCTACCAGACCTACTCATGGCTAACTAATAAACACCTCGCTAATAATAGTGCGACTGGCAAGGGACAGGGAGACTAAACTGCTAGCAAGGTAAGCACTGGCAAGCCACGTTTGTCTGTGAGACAGAACAAAACTCTACTTTGGTTTGGCTCCAGAATTATGTGGCCACCTCACAGTCCCACATATTATCTCTGGCCACAATGCACCCGAGCACGAAGGAGTGCAAGCAAGGCCCCTCGCTTAAAAAAGGACCCTGAGCTGCTGGAGTGTGTCCAGTGACAGGCAATGAGGCTCATAAAAGGTCTAGACCATATAACCTATGAGGAAAGGCTGGGAGAGCTGAGTTTGTTTAGTCTCAAGAAGAGGCTCAGGGGTGACCTCATTGCTCTCTAAAACTACCTGAAAGGGTTGTAGAGTGGTGGGGGTGGATTCTCCTGCCGTGGGGTCATAAGCTGAGACAGGGAGGAGTCAAGAGTAGGTATTAGAACTTTCTTTTTCCTGTCAGGCTGTTCAGGCACTGGAATAGGCTGCCCAGGGAGGTGGTGGAGTCACCACCCCTGGAATTGTTTAAGAGTCGTTTGGACCTGGCACTGGAGGATATGGTTCAGGGTTTAGCGGTTCCAGCAGTGACAGGTTAATAGTTGGACTTGATGATCTTAAAGGTCTCTTCCAACCTT
>NW_008656307.1:0-1214 GCF_000695815.1 Acanthisitta chloris | reverse complement strand
GGTTAGTACCTCTCCAGAACTGAACGTGACTGTGTAATAAACATCTCTCCCTGGGGGATTACTCCTTTCCTATGAGTATTCCTGATGTATATGACTCCCATTTCTCCTAGGAATACGTGTATGGCAATGACAAGGAGACTGGGGTACAGCATGGGGTGCAGGACATGAACAGTAAAACAGTCAGCACTGTGTTGGGGGTATTACCATGTGGGGCTGAAGGGGCTGAGATGATTGAGGGGACTGAGAGGACTGAGAGAGCTGACGGCGCTGAGAAGTCTGAGAGGGCTGAGAGGGTGGAAAGGGCTGAGGGGACTGAGTGGACTGAGGGGGCTGAAGGGACTGAAGAGGTTGAGAGAGATGAGGGGACTGAGAGGGGGTCACAGGACTGAGGTAGTTGAGAGGGCAGAGAGGGTTGAGAGGGCTGAGGAGGCTCAGGGTGCTGAGGAAGCTCAGGGCGCTGAGGAGGTTCAAGGGGCTGAGGAGTTTCAGAACTCTGAGGAGGCTCAGAAGTCTGAAGAAGCTCAGGGTGCTGAGGAGGCTCAGAAGTCTGAGGAGGTTCAGGGGCCTGAGGAAGCTCAGGGAGCTGAGGAGGCTCAAAGGGCTGAGTAGGCTCAGAGGGCTCAGGAATTTCAAGGAGCTGAGGAGGCTCAGGGGGCCGAGGAGGTTCAAGGGGCTCAGAAGTGTGAGGAGGCTCAGGAGGCTCAGAAGTGTGAGGAGGCTCAGAGGGCTGAGAAATTTCAAGGAGCTGAGAAGGCTCAGGGGGCTGAGGAGGCTCAAGGGGCTCAGGAGGCTCAGAAGTCTGAGGAGGCTCAAAGGGCAGAGGAGGCTCAGGGGGCCGAGGAGGTTCAAGGGGCTCAGAAGTGTGAGGAGGCTCAGGAGGCTCAGAAGTGTGAGGAGGCTCAGAGGGCTGAGGAATTTCAAGGAGCTGAGGAGGCTCAGGGGGCCGAGGAGGTTCAAGGGGCTCAGAAGTGTGAGGAGGCTCAGGAGGCTCAGAAGTGTGAGGAGGCTCAGAGGGCTGAGGAATTTCAAGGAGCTGAGGAGGCTCAGGGGGCCGAGGAGGTTCAAGGGGCTCAGAAGTGTGAGGAGGCTCAGGAGGCTCAGAAGTGTGAGGAGGCTCAGAGGGCTGAGGAATTTCAAGGAGCTGAGGAGGCTCAGGGGGCTGAGGACACTCAGCGCTCATAGCGCTGAGGCGGCTGCGCGCTTGGGGCAGTCCC
>NW_008656306.1:41759-46847 GCF_000695815.1 Acanthisitta chloris | reverse complement strand
ACTTCAAAGCAGGTGTATAAAGTTTTGTGGGACAACACCAGCCTGGGACACACGTTCCCAGCAATCTCTTCACAACCATAAAGTGGGCTTTGTGTCTCTTACAGGGGTAGTCATTTACGGCCAGATCCTGCCTCCAAAGAGGTGTAAGGGATTGTTGGTCCAAGATTATTTAGCTCACAGGGGAGCTGAGGGAGCTGTGCTTGTTGGACACCTGGTTGGGAGCGGGCACTGCCATGACCAGTGATGCAGGCTTGCTTTGCTCAGTGCGCACAGAGCTGGATGTTTGCAGTAACGTGCACATCAGCCTCTTAACTTTTTGTGGTGGCTCAGTGGCACGAAGGACAACAGAGCTATTAATTATCTGCACTCTAGGCTGGAAGCTAAAAGGTGTGTTTATAAAATAGATAGAGATCTTCAGCTTATGCCACCAAAGTGCAAAGCATTGCATTATTTTATTGTTTGCCTCTCCTCCCACACTGCATTTATGGTAAGATATATGTGTTTTTATTTCTATGCCAGTTTGATAAATGATTGTCATAGCTTTGACTATTCAGTCATGATGGCTGTGTAACCTCCCATAACTTATTCTGTTACCTACTGCTTTTTTTTTCCCTTTTTCCTTTTTTTTTTTTCTTCTTCCCTGTTTCTATAGGGGACATTGTGGACTATAAAATATTTTTACAAAAATTGCTCTACACACAGTTACTAAGAATACATTAAAAATTAGAAATTTGAAACTCTGAAGATGGATTATATCACGTTTTGTTCTGGTCCTCCTTCTCTTCCGTTCACAAGGTCCACCAGTATGTTTCTGTGTGCTTGAAGCATGCTGTTCTCTAATCTTCACAGTCTTTTATGTGGAAGACTCATCTCTGCAGGAAACGTATGGAGAACACATGCTGGGAAAGAACCTACATCAGGCTACAAGTCCAGACCTAACTGGTGGCAGGGCAATGATGAAAACCCAGCATATAGAGATGCTGCTTCAATGGGTGACATTTAAATTAGAAGCAGAGAGGTTGAGAAAAAAATGTAAGGAGTTAAGATATATAAAGCAAACCCTACGCTGGAATTTGAACGTGTGGTTGTCCTAGCAGCTGTTAGTGCTAGGGGTTTTGGCTGAAGGGAAGAAAGTTTGGAGAAGTTAGGGGTATTGACACAACAAGGTCATTTGCACTCTAAGATCATGGTATAATTTAGGTTGGAAGGGATTTTAGGAGGTGTCTAGTCTGACCTGCTCAAAGTAGGCAGAGCTCTGGGGTTAGACTGGGTTGCTTGGGGCTTTTTCATCTCTATGTCCTGTCAGCATAATTAGCCAGTGTTTGGTTAATCTGAACACTTCAATCAGTTTTTCAAAACTTGTACATTTCTTGGCTCTGTTCCCTTGTCCTGGCTTCAGGAGACACTGGGGCATTTGAGAACACCTAGTCAGGGCCCTGTCAAGAGCCTTTGTTGCTGTTTTAGTTTAAATGTTCCAGGACATGAATGTGAAAGACTGTTTTCTCTGTGCAGTAGGTTGTGATCTCCTCAGTCAAGTGGTAATTATGTGAGGAACACTTTTTGTTCATAGAGCTATAGAATAGGGCACAAGATATTCTGAGAGGTCAGATGTTTGCTGTGGCATTTGTAAAATCAGTGGTTTGACATTATTTGATAAATTACTTAAACAAGGATATCTTTGCTTATTTCACAGAATTGTTCAGTTATGACCAATTTGCAGAAAATGTAACTGATGCTTTCCTAGCTGCTGCCACGGTGGGACCTGGATGGTATTTATTGTGTAAGTTCTAGGAAACTGCTAGGTTGACGATAAAAGGTTGCTGATTACTTTGCTAGCCAAAAGGTCTATCAAAATCCTTCTCTTTGGGCTCTCAGATTATTAAGTGTGTTTCAGTTTAGTCTGCATATTTGATATATTCCTGTATGTTTGAAATCAGTGCTGTGCAAAGGCTGAAGACTGATGCGTCTCTTAGCTTCTAGTGTGGCCATCAGTGTAGGACCTAAGCATCAATCATACCTGTGCTTTGCCTTCTGCGGAACAAAGAATGTGCTGCAGAAAGATACCAAGAAGTTTGAGAGATCTGAAGGGTTTTGTGATTTAACCTTAGTCAGCAACCCCTGCCAGAGGGATCGTGGAGAGACTCTGAAGGGTAAAAGCTAGAAAACTTGTGGGGTGAGATAAAGATGGTTTGAGAACAAAACCCACGCACACAAGCAGATTGAAATGAGGAATTAATTTACTGCTTCCCATGGGCAGGCAGGTGTTCAGCACCACCAAGGGCTCTACCATGCATAATGGGTACTTGGGAAGACAAATGCCATCACTCCAAACATCCCCTTCTTCCTCCTTCTTCCCCCCACTTTATATACTGAGCATGATGTCTTATGATATGGAATATCCCTTTGGGCAGTTGGTGTCAGCTGTCCTGGCTATGTCTCCTCTCAACCTCCTGTGCACCCCCAACTTCCTTGCCAGCCTGGCACTATGAAAGCAGAAAAGGACTTGCCTCTGTGTAAGCTGTAGCAAACATCTCCGTATTATCAACCCCATATATTAGCACAAATTGAAAACACAACCCCATACTGTACCCCATACAGTGTGAATAAAACGAACCCTACTCTAACCAAAACCAGCACAGCACAGTCTAGGTTCAGGTTCAGGGGAACTAACTTCCTCACTCAGGAGAAAGAGGGTTACTTAGCTGCATTTTCTGTCCTTTGATATTGCACTCTCAGGTGTGTTAGGACAAAGAACCCATTTCATCTGAGGGGAGGAAGGATGGTGTCCCACGTGAGCTGAGATGGAGCAGAAGTAATCTTTTCTGTTCAGTTATTGAGTGAGGTGTCTTGTAGATCTCATGTCCAAAATTTAGGTACTGGTCTTGACACAGGGATCTTGAAAATTCTCTGTATTGATACGACTCTCTTAGAGGATGCTTTCCTCAGGAGAAGCCTTACTTCTGAATTTTAAAGTTTTATGTGCACCTAAATTGTATTTTATCCAATATTTAGAGCCAAGGGCATAATTTGTTCTTGAAGGAGGGATTGGAAGTCACCTTTTAGTGAGTGCTCTACTAAACTGTGTTCCCTTTTTGGGTGCTTCTTTTTTAGCCTGAATAACCTTGAAGTTTCTACAGAAAGAAGTTGCAAGACAGAAGTGGAGGGTGAGAGCAGGCCCCCAGTCCAGACAGAGTTGTGATACTGGGAAAGCGTACATTAGGATCTTCTCCAGTCAGAATAAATGGAAATCATTCTCCTGCCTGGGGCTGGTCTGTAAGCAAAATAGATGTGATAAGAAGGTGTACCTCACTTGCATCATGATTTCTTCCTTTGGCTGGATGTTGGGACAAATAATCTGACCTGGTTCTTGAACACAATGGATATGGCAAACTTGCCTTCCTTGCCTCAGAAGCCTTAGAAGTACCTCCCAGCTTCTTGAGGGCTCAGTGTGGTGAGGTGTGGTTTCTGCTTTGGTAACAAAATTGCTGTCCTAGCTGATTGTTACACCTGATCTCTCTGAGAGGTCTCAGTCCCTAGCTCAGCTGATTGCCTGATCTGTCCCTAGCTTGTAATTGCAAGTGATCCACATCAAGATGCATTTTTTCCCATGTCAGTCAAGAACACTTAGAAGTGTAAGTTAGTGAGTGGTCAGCAGTGAAGCTGCAGAACTGAAGAGACAGCAGTGATCGGGGCAGGTGACACAGTGTCCTTTGTGCCCCTAGCAGCAACTGCTGGGGGGAGTTGACTCTCCAAGGAGTCAGCCTCCTTGACACCAGGTCTATCTCCCAGAGTCACTGAGCTTGAGTCCCTGGGACATTGGAAGTCTCCTTTTAAAGGATTGGTGAAAGGCAACTTTTGTCAAGGGACTTAAATTCACTGTATCAATGTCTGCAGACCACTGGAAATATTTTAAGGTTAAAAAAAGGGTAGGAATTGATAGCAAATAATGGAATGCCAGGGGCTTCATAGGTCAACCTGTAAAGGATGTCCTGCATGTACCATGTTCTTATCATGGCACTCATGAACAACTCCCACTTTTCTCTAGAAGTCTTTGGCTGCATGTTGGAAGACTGTGCTGGGCCTGACAGCTTTGGTGGTTAGAAACTGCCTGACTGTCTCATTGCTAAGTATATTTTACGGTCAGCTTGCACACATTTGTTCTGTGCCAATGTTGTCCTTTAACTTAAATGGCTCTTCTCCTTCTCTGATGTTTACTCTCTGGATGTATTTATAGACAGCAAACATACCCGCTCTGAGATTTCATTTTGCTAAACAGGCCAAATCCCTTTCTTCATCTTCTTTTCTTTTTTTCCCCTCTTTTTCCCCCCCTTCTTTGTATTAAAAACTCTTTGTACTCTGCAGTTGGAGTTCATCCCTAAGCACATAACCAGGACAGCGTACTGCATCTTTCATGGTCTTACCAGGGCCTTGAATGACAGTATTACACCTTTCTCATCTCTGCTGCAATGTCCTTACACAATCATCCTATAATTTTGATTGCTTTTTACCCAGGTCTTTCCCATAAGAGGCTATATTCATACCTAGCTCACCTTATTCTTTGTCCTCCATCTGGGGGCTGCTGGTTGGGGGCACTAATGACATTTCCCCTTACATGTCTGTTTTCCCTTGAATTGCTGTTATTCCAGTCCTCAAGGTAATTCAACTTTTGCCTTTCTGATACTTTGAACTCCCTTTGTGTTGACACATTGTTGTGCTTTCTGTTCCTCAAAGAATCATTTTTTTCCTCATGTGATAGATGGGTTTTTTCTTTTTTTTGTGTGTCCTCTGTCATGTAAATCTGCCGCTTCACGGGTTTCATATGTGAAAGTCTTGCCTTCTTTTTTTCTTTAGATTAACACTGGGTTATTAGTACTGTCTGTCTTGTGCCAGAGCTCAGGACATCAACATTTATGGCAAAAGCTTGGTAGCTATGTGATGTTAACCCTTGGAAAGTAGATTTTGCTATTTTGCTATTCCGTATTACTTGAAGAATGTTCAAGCTGTTTGTGTCTTTTCTTGGTGAGATGGTGATATTAAACTTTGAACTAGAATGGGGAGAAAAGCTTATATAGATCAATAGAAACTGGT
>NW_008656306.1:40245-41736 GCF_000695815.1 Acanthisitta chloris | reverse complement strand
TTTCCCTAGATCTAATCCCGCTGTCTTTCAACATGGGTCTGTGCTGTAAGTGAACTATCCTTGCCATCATTTGGTAGGCAGTGGTAGTCTCTGATGGCAAAAACCTTGGACAACATTGCAGGTTGCAAAGCTGGAATGCTGTCAGGTAATTCTTTTTTTTTCTTGGGCAGGACAAAAACCAACAGCAGCCTTGTAGCTGACAGCCAGGGAAAACTGATTAATATGAGTCCATCATGTACTCTGATTGGGCCTTGGAGGAGAAGGAATGGTTCCAAGTGCATGAAACCCAGCATGAAACCCATTTCCTATAGCAGTCACAGCGACTGAACACTTAAACATAGGAGATGTTGGTACCACCTGGCTATAGACTGCTGTAAGAGGCTCTGAAGTAGTTTATAACCCTTACCAGCTTCTTTGGGATGTGCTGAGCTAATTTGTCTTGAGGAAGCTATGAATGCACAGCAAGGTGGGCTGAATATCCTGAACTGACTCAATTGCCTCCAACTCTTTACTGTTGTAATTACTTCCAACTCTTTACTGGGGATATGGTCTGATTCTCCTTTCACCTCATAAGGCTCTTGCTAAATCAGAATCCTATGCTGTATCTCACTGTTACCATTTTGAAAAACAATGTCATTGGGTGATGGGTTTGATTATTTCTTTTTCTCTGAAGCTCCCCTCCCAAGAACTCTGAGCCTGAGACAGTTTCCTTGGCAGTCCCAGACCAGGCTGCTGTGCTCAAATACATAATTTTCCTGATGCAGCACATCAGACAGCTGTTTTGTGAGATATCTGGACCTAACCCTTAGGTCATCAGTTGCATTTCTCTTGGTGACTTAGAGCAGGACCAACTTGCTGACAGAGACAGGATAGTGTTTCTTGGTGTCTTTATCCACATGATCTCACTAGCAGTGACAATCTCTGTTAGCCTGTGAAGACTGCAGATCCCAGAATGCCTGTCTGTGATGAGGGTTTGTGCCTGTGGGAGGACAACTGGGTGGTAAAGCCCATGTGCTCTCCATGGGATAAGACTGAAAGAAGGAAGGTGATGGGTGTCTTTCAGTGAGTGAGTGTGGGGAGTGAAGGGAGTCTAGTGAAGTCCCTCACAGACACTGTCACAAGAACAGTGTGAACAGTTCCTGCTGTTCAGTGGTTGGCACTGTCTGCTTTTGCCTTTGAGCACATCTATTATGGGGTTTTTATTTAAAACTTCTTCATCAGTGCTCCCTACTATATGTGCTGTTTGTAGTTATTAAACACACTTGTTTTGAGATAACTCTGTGCAATATGGCACATACATAATTAGGTATAATTAAGTCCAATTAATGGTATTAAGTTTTGCAACACTTCTGCCATATTTTGAAGCTGTCTTGTGACTAACAGACCTACATTTTCAGGTTCAAGTTATACAAACTCATGCATATTCTAGGTGCTCCCTTTTCATTTCAGTACTATGCCTTTGAATCCAATAATTTGTTGTTCAGTTATCTG
>NW_008656306.1:38438-40220 GCF_000695815.1 Acanthisitta chloris | reverse complement strand
TCAGAGTGCAGGATCCTCATAGTACATCATTGGTGTTCTTCACATGATGCTTCCAGGGAGCTGCTGACCATGCCAGTATCGCAGTGCTCAGTTTACAAACTCCTTACCTTGCCAAAGCTGGTTAGATGAGTACATGCTCTGTTTGACAAAGGCCCAAGTACTGCACATGATGAATAATCCTTCACCTTTCTTATTTAAACACTGAGCCAAAATTTTGGCTTGTATGCCTTTTAAAGACTGCTTCCCCCTACTTTTTTATTTTAGTATTAATTTTGTTGCTTTTGTCATCCTTGTTGGAAAGTGCTTTGAAGTGTCAGGCATTAATAAGTTATAAAGAGCAGGTGATTGATTGAAAGACAAATGCAGTTTGGCAATAAGAACAAGATGCTAGTGCCGTTTATGTTTGAGGAGCATACTGTGGCATATTGCAGCACTCTCTGATGCTCAGCACCCTGCAACTCCAATAAGTAAAACTGGAATCTTCCTTTGCAGCTCAGCCTACTGCTTGAAGGTGGCTCTTGCTCTTCTGGATGCTGGCTGCCACATTTTGTAGCATATTGCCTCCTAAAGAACAGCTGGAAACAGCAAGACTGCTAGTGTGTATTGCAAGGTCTACCCTGTGCCCTGTTCATGAAAAACAGAAAGTACATGCACAGTAGATGCCAGAAATACTGACACTGGCAGCAAAAGGTCCCTTGGCTGGCCTCCATACAAAACAGTTTCTTGACATCTATGAAACAGTTCATAACTCCCCCATTTTTTAAGGCTGCATGGTTATTAATTTGCTTCAGGTTATAATCAAGCTGTCACTTATTTTAATAGGCCTCAGATCAGACAGGCCTGAGTTTTTTTACGGTTTCCATTACAGTGTTAATTAACTTAGCATGCAGATTTAGCTATGAAGCTCAGAGATTTCATTTAGTTTTTATAATTTAATTGTGGAAACATGGCAGTAAATGCAGATGAGAAGTTATGTGCAATTAATATTGACCCAGGACAACTCAAATGTCAGACACTTGTCTCTGAAGACTCACTAGGAAATCCAATGTGTTAAATATTGATTTTGTAGTGTGGGGTTTTCAAACAACCTTGGTACTGGCCTTTTATTCCTGAAGCTGTGTTCTTTCTGAAGTCAGGACTGTGTGAAACCGTGATGTCTGCAAGTGCCAACACAGAAAGTCAGAAAATCCTGTCACTTGGTGATGCTAGCAGCACTGTTACCTCCTGCAAGTTTTTATCAAAAATGCTGAAAGTACAAATAGGCAGAATTAGCCTTTGTGTGGGTGTGGATCTGTTTGTGAGGGCAGGTAGGAGATTATTTTGTTTTCATGGGTTTTAAAGTTATTTAATTTAGAGCTGTTGATAAGCAGCTCATGGAGAGTTTGGGGAATGAAATGGTTTTATCACAGAAGTTGGTACACCTTTGCCTGGCCTGAAAGAGTCCATGCAATTATGGGAAGAGGGGTCAGTTTTCATGCTGACCTTGTCCTTGGCATGGCTTGTAGGCTGAAAGGTCAGCTAACTGCCATAAGATGTGTTGCTACTATTCTGCTGAAATCTCTACCTGGAGAAATGGCTCAAGGAAACACTTACTGTTAGTGGTAAAAACTACCATATTGAAGAAATGAGTAACCTGTTGTCATATCTGCTGGCAAAATTAGTAGTCAAAGGTTGGAGGTAAAATTTTCTATCTGTCTGGATACTTTACTGGGGATACACGTGACAAGGTATGGAAATGACATTATTGGAAGTGTCCAAGAACAGATTGGCAAGTATCTGTTA
>NW_008656306.1:23474-38401 GCF_000695815.1 Acanthisitta chloris | reverse complement strand
GCCTGATTTTCTGAGGCTGTCACACTGTTGTACTTTTTGGCAACAGTTTGATATTTCAAGGAATGAAAAGTCCCTGCTGTGCTGTGGGCCTGATGTAGATGAAAGAGGAATTCGCCTGACCATGGGTATCTTCAGGCCTCTGGGATGGCCCATTGTCTAGGAAGCTTCACATGGTACTTAACATAGCAGCCTGTGGAAACTGTGAGGGAGGGCACAAGATCTTGCCTCTTGTGCAGCACTTGAAATGTGAAGTTTAAAATCCATCTAATTATGGAGGTAGAAAAATGAAGTTCTTGAACTAGTTGCTAGATTTGAATTTGTGGTAATGGGGATTGTGCAGGCTGTGTCTTCTTTAGATTCACCACTCAGAAAGAGAGGAGTGAGCAAGGAAGACAGATTGGAGGAATGTTTGTACAGGAGAGCAGCAAATTTTTTTTATTTAATACCAGAACATAGAGGCAGTGTAAAAAGCATTTCAGCAGTCAAAAAAGAACAGAGACAAGAGATTGCGCAGGTAGTCTGCTAAACTGCATGTTAAACACACAGCTACGTGGGCAAGCTGTGGGCTGGCATTTCTGGAACGTGTGCATCATGGTCTGCACAAGACTTGGATGTTTGACTGCTGTTTCATGCTTTCTGTCTGGCTCACCTTATTCATGATACTTAATCATTGGCCTACCTAGGGAAACTCCATGTTGCAGGAAATAAAATAAATGGTGTATTGTGCCTGGTACAGGATGGAGAAAGAAAAAAGTGTCTGTGCTGTTCTCTTGCTAAATGGTGTGTCTCCTGTGGCTCCCTGTGCTGGAAGTAGTCACACCTTTTAGCTTTATATTTGAAAGGCTGTCCTCATGCATGAATGGCCATATCTCCTATATATATGACCCCTCATTCCTCCCCACCCATTCATTTCATCTGCCATGTAACTCGACCTTGGGGCACAGGGCACTGGAGGGCAGCAATAAGTCTATACCCAAGCAATTGTTAGATGTCAGAACAGGCCTCTCACAAAGTACACTGCATTTTCACAGCCTCACCCCTTTACCATTATAAGCGGGCTTTCAGAAAAGAGGGGAAAAATGCAATCTCTCCCTCCCCCATTCCCTGGCCTGTTTTTTAAGGCAGCCTGGAAGCAACAAGATTTGGAGCAGAGTGATGACTGAGCCTGCAGCTTATTGCAATTTTCAGTGCATTGTCTCTCCATGTGAAGAGCTGAAAAGATAAGCTGGGACAAACAGCCCCTAATTGCTGCTCCTGCTTCTCCTGGAAGTGTTCCATGTTGGTCTATGAAGGGAAAAGCTGTATGGGCAACTGCCTCTAAATATTCATCCCAGACTCTTGTTTGTTATACACAGCAGAATCTATACAGTTGCCTAGGATCATTTTGATGGTATGGTTTGCAGCACAAGTGCACACTGTAGCTGCTTCACCTGCTTCAGGGCATCTGACAGCATTGAGTTACGTGTGGTGACTCAGAGGGCTTTCCCTTGATGGCACATAAAAGTTCACTTGCAGAACATCATCTTACGTAAATGTTTGAGCTATTTTTGTTCAAGTGCATTGCCATACATTTTTAGACCTGCAAAACTTCATGCACACGTTTGCCAAATCCTCCACTTTGCTACATCCAGTGAGGGGTAATAAAATCCCTCTGAAGCTTTTAGGGACTACAGTGGTGCAGAGTGCTCTGTGAATACAGCCATATTGCTTGTGCATCTAGATCTCAGGGGGAAAAGTGCTAATTTGTGCATGGCGTAATTCCCACTTTCTGAAAGTTTCCAAAAATACTAAAAAAATCTAACTCAGGAACTGCTGCTCAGATTTAGAGTGTATTGAAATAGACTAGCGTAAGTCCTTATAGATTTCAGTCATTAAAACCCATGTGGTGTGAGTGTATTCAGTCTTATCTTTGCTATAATACAAAACAAAAACTACATATCTCTGCCTTTTCTTCTTTATTCTCTACTTCATGCCATGAGCCATTTCACTGTTCTTTGTTTCCTGAGTCTATTAAGTCAATTCTTCAAAGAGTCACCTCGGCGTCTTGTTCCATGAAAACTTCCAAAGCTGATTCAGTTTCCCAAACCCATCTGCCAGGTCTCTGGATGTACTTATTTCAATAGGGCTGCAGGACGATTAAAACATTTCTTCTTTTTTCCCTTCTCTAACTTTGGTTCTTAAAGTGCAACATTCCGGCTACAGGAACCATTCATCTGTGTTGGGAAGGAGTTTCACACATGCTTGTATTTTTTTCTGAGCCTTAACTCCCTTGGAATTAAAATGGAAATGCTACATGTTTTGGCTTATGTTTTTTCAAGTTTTGATAATTTTTTTTTGCTACAACACACAATGAACTGGTGTGAAAGATGCCTTCTCGTAAAAATATTTTCCAAATGTCAAGTTTTTATGAATTAATTTGTTTGTTGCTCCCTGTTGTGTCCCACGACACTTTGAAAATGAGAGTGTTTTTTTCTGAATTTTTTTTCTAAGGGTTTTATCCTGCTGTGAATATTATATACATAAAGTTGCAATAAAACCAAACAATTTTCTCATTAGCAATTCAGCCTGCAGAAGTCAAATAATTTCTCCTGTGGCTGTGTCAGGGACACTGTGCACTTGAAGTAGCAGAAAGGAAAAAGGTTTCAAAAATGAGTACTGAAGATTAACATCATGCACTCTAATAGAAGTCTTGAAATTAGCCCTTTCATCATACCATATTTATTGTTTTAATTTGCTTTGATGGCATTTGGTATTGGTGCATGAAGTATGGATGTCCTTGCACGCTGCATGCATAGGCAGAAGGTTTTAACAGAGCCCCTTCATATGAGAAGAACCTGAACTAGGCTGTGGCCCAAATTACATTGAGTGAAAGCAGCACTAAAGATGCTCTAAAATGGGACTCCCTAAATGCTGGTTTTAGCATTGTTGTATTTCTAATAAGGGAGCTAACCTGGGGCTTCACACATGAAATCTTTGTCTCAGGATTTAGAGCAGCCTTCTGAATATGCATGTTTAAGCTGAAGGAAAGTGCCCACATCTTCAGCAGCTGGGAGAGGAAGGAACTTGCAGTGGTCTTTGCTCCCCATCTCTCTAGGTGGGCAGAACACAGTTCTGGTGTCAGTTCAACCAAGTCTGAGTTTCCTAACAGACTTGTGTTTGTGGATAACAGCAGACACTGTTGCTAAAATGAAGTCTGTGTGCTCCCATCTCTGTCAAGGCTGTGGGGAAGTCAACAGCTTTCTCTGTTGGTATTCCAGACTTGTAGGCCATGCAGAGGTGGGGTGTGTGCATCAGAGTAATTTTTGGGAAGTAGGAAGGAGGAGTTCCTTGGGGAGAAGGAACAAAGGAAACAAGTCAAGGCATTAACAGGGCAAGGCAGCAATAATCCCCACTGGTCACCAGCAGTGATCAAGGTGGCAGAATAACTGAGCCAGCAAAGCTATCATAACGAGCTTTGATTGTAGTCAGTGTCCTGTTCCTGTTCCACTAATGCAGACCAGCAGTTCAGAGACAGCTGGAGATGCAGTGTGTGTGTGTGTGTGTGTGTGCGTGCCTCCGTGTGTGTGTGTGTGTGTGTGTGTGTGTGTGTATGTGTGAATAATCTGCATAGTTTTCCTTCAGGGAAGCATATGAGCTCCACAGGGCAAATGTGTATTTTCTTTTTACCTTCCAAAAAAGCTGTTGGGCTGTTGATGGTTTTGCTTGGGTGCAACTCTTGAGATGAGACCTGTGTTGGTTTCCACAGCAGGACATCCATTTCTGTCCTGTTAGTGTGGCCATCACCACAGCATCAGATATGTGCCATAAGCAAAGAACAGGGCTAATATCTGTTGTGTGTATATCTTTCCTTGCTCTGTTCCCTGGTGGGGAGATCTCTGTGGTGGGTTATTAAACAGCTCATGTTCTATGTGCCTGTTCCTCTCCAGTGAACTCCAGCAGTGGAGATGGAGTTTATAAAAGAGATAGCATCTTTTCGCTGTTGTTTGTCTCATATTCTGCCCATTTGTAAGTATTTAGCATTGACAGGCTCTACAGATTTGTCATTATTTCCTTAAGATGAAATCCTGCAGTCACACAAATGTCAAAACCTCACACTTGCTCCCTCTGTGTTCCAAGAGACTTCCTGCTGCAGCAGCAATGATGTACAGAGTGGTGATATGTCATCTCTAGAACTCTCCTAACAGCTGAGGCAGACAAAGAACTTTGTGGAGCAGAGCAGGCATTCCCCAAGAATATGTTCAGTTTTATTTCCCTTTCAGTAAAACGGTATAGTTCACAGTGGCCCTGGGAAGCTCACTTCTTTTATTTTGTTCATTTTATTCATTCACACAGGCACTGTCATAGCAGTACGGAGTTACACCCTCCGATTGATGAATGCTTTTAACTTGCAGGGGGAGTACAGTCCATTTGGAGGCCAGTACAAATATTCAAGAATACTACCAGGATTTTTTTTGTGATCCACTTAGTCCTTTCTGCCTTGACTATATGTCTGTGTCACATGTGTCGCAGTTTGAGGAGTGTCCAGCACAGCTTAGAGCTACAATGCTGGGCACTGGCCAGGGAAAGGCATCTCCATGAGTGATGTACTAGATGACCTTTTCCATATCAGATTTTGGTTTTGGAGGAATGCATGTGGGATCAGGAACTGAACTAAGAAGTGAAAAAGGGATGTTATAAAAAGAGGAAAACAAGGCACAGATTTTTTGAGGAGAGTTAGGGATGCAGAGGAGTTAAAGTAAGGAAAAGCAGGCACTTTAGCTAAGATGCCACTGAGAGTGACAAGAGACCTTGTTTAGTATTTAGCAGTGAATAAAAGGTGCTGGAAGACTGGCTTTCTACAGGTGGAAAGAGAAGGTACTTGTCCACTCATTTATATTCAAAATAAGCAACTTGCTAAGTCTACTGTTCCAGTCTCATAAAGCTCAGGAAACTCAGGAGCTGGTGCTGGTCAGAGGGAGGAGTGTGTGGACGTGGTGCTGCAGGTGCAGTAATGGCAGAGCATTTTGATGGCTGTCCTGGGCTCTCAGCTGCAGATAGTGTTTGTCTTTTTTCCATTTGGAGACTGTTAGAAAAACGGGAAAATCTGTCCTCCCCCCAGCTTCTTGCTCTGCCCTGCATTTGATGATTCCTTAATCTTTATGCAAAAGCAGATGGAGTATTGCAGGAGGGGAAGGCAAATGGCAGTAATTTCCAGGTCACTTCCAGGAAATGGGATGAGACTGTCTGACGAGCTGGTGGAAATGTAGGCAGTGGTAAGGATCTGTGCCAGTGGGTGCACCCGCAGAAGAGAAGTGGGGGAAAAACCAGGACATCACTGCTCAGAAGGAGAAAGGAAAATCAGGGTGTGCAGGGTGGGGAGCAAAGAGTGAAATAAGCAAACCTGCCGCAAGGAAACCCCTAGTGCAGTTCTCAGGTCCCTGTCTATTGCAGAGAGGAGCACAGAGGGAAGCTGTGGAAATGAGAGGAGTTTATGAAGTAAGAGAAAAATTCGTGCAGTCAGATGTGCTCAGTCAGAAGAGAAAAGACAAGACAACTGTGTTAAAACATACATAAAACACGGTGACAAAGATAAAAGGGTTAGAACAATTGCTTTCAGTCATTTGCAAAGGCTATTCAAAGACAATGGATTTTGAGGACCAGCAAGGAAAAATCATTGAAATACTCAGTGAAAGTTTTAACTTGCCAAGTTTTGGTTCTCTCAAAGCAGAGGGAGAGGATAACAGTGAGCATGGGATCAGCAACATAACCAATAATACAGCTGGCAACTAGGGCCAGCTGTGAAATAGCCAATAGAACCACATTTGAGATTAGAGAGTTTGCAGGAAAGAGCTGAAATATGCTGTTGTGTGAAGGGATGCTTTCCTCACACAGATTCCGGCAGAGCTCCAAATCTCTGTTCCTGCTTTCTAGGAGAAGGTATAGTTGTGCCGTTACAGAAAGGCTTTTTTAAAATGGGGAAAGAGAAGTCAGCTTTGCTTTCATTTTTGTGATTGGATAATAATAGAGAATGTGGTGATGTGTACTTTAGTCAAGTTTTATGAATGTGGTAGCTACACCTTCTCACTCTATATGGATTTGAGCTATGCGTTTTGCCATGGTGTAATGCAGATGAGTCAAACAATATGAAGTGCTGAAAGGGAGTTGTCTGCAGAACATTTTTACCTGGCCTATACTTTCCTCAGAAATGCCAAGCATGTAGAGGAACGATAGTGGATTAAAATCTTGGATTGCAGCACTGGACTTCATGGTTCACCAGGGTGCTGTGTGTGCACAAAAAGTAGCCGTGTAGAACTTCTGAAGGCAAACTGACCTGAATTGCCAAACCAAGATGTAACACCTAACACCTTTGGATGCAGTGGGCTGACCATTGACTCCAGCTGTATGAATGCAAATTCTAGCCAGACAAAGTCAGTCGTAAGAGCAAGTTATATGTGGTAAATCTAAAAGAAAAATCCGATCAATCTTCACCTGTTTATTTTCGTAACTTCTACTGAATAGTCTGTGACAAGAATGCTGGAATATTAACCAAGGACTATGGTGCAAAATGCTTTTCCTATCTCTAATGAAGGCAATTTCAAGTCAGATTCTGACATTCCTGCATGTATTCACGAACAGCCTATTGGCTTATTTAAATGCATTTGCTTGCTACGAGGCAGATTACTGTATAAAGGTCTGACCAAATATTATGGGAAAATTATAATCTGGTTTGGCTTATATCTAACCAGATCCTAACCATCTTAATTTTTGCCATGCAGTCCAGTTTATTCTTGAATACTGAGTTAGCTCTGCTGACATGTAAATCTGGATACAGAAGACCATTTTCATATGGTCTATGTTTATTTGACCAATCACTTGATACAGTGCTTGAAATTTCTTGCCCATGTGTCTTCTTGCTGTACTCTGCTGACAACTAATTCACTGAATCTGGCATGCAGTAATTCTTTTGCATTGAGTTTCATGTTTTCATCTGGCCCAAGGTTATTTTCCCCGTTGCTTTCTGCCTCCTTTCTCTGGCAGCTGTTCTCACCCCAGCAGAAGGATGCTACATGGAAGGCCTACCTCCTGCAGACACCCTGTGGGTACTTTTTTCTTAATGTTTGCCATAAACTGTGGCAGCTGGAGAGCATGTACAAAATTCATTGAGCCACCATCAGCTGGCAGAGGGAAAAGAACAGAAACCTGCAACCTAAAGGCACTGTAGTCATCCCACACCAACTGGACTGGTAATGTGAGCACTTTAGGATAGTTTACTGAATCTGCAGGAAACTTTATTTCATATAAAAGAGAACCTGTCACTGGAAATTAAAAGTATTCTCTCTACATCACAGGGTAGGCAGTGCTTACTGTATGTGTCTGTATAACCTAGCCTAGCAGTGTGCAGCAGTCTGACCTCTGGACTGATTTTGCAGATGGGCTTCCATCAGTGGAGACTGTTCTTAATTTCCACAGGGGAGCACGAGGGGAGAATGAAGATGTGTTACTCCTGCAGAAAGCGTGCAGCCACCGCGAATAATGAGTGATGTCTCTGCAAGTAACCCTGCAGTCCTTTAAGAGGCGACGTCAATGGGAAACTTGCTTCCACAAAAGCTGAATGGGGACAGCAGGATTTGGTTTCATAGGGTCTTACGAAGCATAACTGTCAGAGCCACTGAAAGGAATCACAATGTACTTAACAGGCAGCCCTCCTGATTTATCTATTCATGATGCTTTTTGCTGCCACCTTGGTTTATGGCATTGCTTCTCTGGTGTGGATTTTTGTGTCCACATTCTTCAGTCAGTTTTTCTTCCCCTACTCAGTTAAGGCCATGAAATGGGGGAGTAGGGCAGGTTTGTTACTCAACAGCTTCACTCTCACTCAATCTAGCAGGAAATCAAAGGGGACATGAACTTTTGGGAATTCAGTGGAGTGCCAACCTGCTGTGTTCCTGTTCGATTTGGGTAGAAGGGCACTGTTTATAGCTTGTGCTTGAAATATAACCCCTAAGCCAGTAACACCCAGTTGTGTGTTCGTGCTACTCTGGGGTGTCAGTCATACTGCTCTTTGTCTCCCTGTGGGGGCCAACATCATGAAAGTGCAGGGGAAAACACATCTCGAACAGAAAACTCTAAGCACTTAAGATAAATGTGTGCTTTTGGACAGCAGGTCTTTCAGTGGTATTGCATGCTGTAATAGTGCCCAAGTCTCTAAAAAAAGGCAGTGGGTGCAAGGGAATAGACCATCTTGCCCACCTATTTGTGAAGCCCTGGTAAGGAGATACCACCATGAATTCAACCTATTTTCCCTGCCAGGAACTTTCCAATTATATGCCACTTGATTTATTTGTTTGGTGATGAACTTAATTTCCAAATCAGGATAATGTTCATACTGGGAACTTCCCATGGCCCCAGCAAGCAACTTTCACTTATTGTTATGGGCAGACACCTGTATTTATAAAAACTGGGAAAAATTTCTCTGACCTTGTCCTAAAGCAGCTGGCAGGAATGAGCAAAACATGAGTGTGCCTGTGTGTATGTGAGACGAAGGGACGTGAGGATAAAGCCAGTAACTCGTCTTAAGGTGAGTCTTAAATGTGCATTTACAGGGTTAGGGATAAAGGCAGTTGTTTGGAGCATGTCAATAGAGGTTCATGGGGGAGTTCTCTGTTTTGGCGCATGAACTCCCATGGGGAATGTGGTGCCTGCAGGGAAGGCTTTGGATAAGTTCACCTGTAGAGTGCATTGGTCCTGGCAGGTAGAGGGAAGCAGGCAGAGGCAGAGCCAGCACCACTTTTTTTGAAGGGCTATATCTTTTGGGCAAGACCTACAAAACAGGAACTAATTCTTATCACATTTCAAGAGGGGCATGAGTGAACTTCCCAGATAATGAGGATCACATAGATGTCTGGCTTTCCAGTACTTTCTATTCTTTTATAGCTTCTACATTGACTTACAGCTGCATTTATGTTACCTTCCTACCTGCCCTCCCCCCCATCTAATTCCCTGTACCATAGTGGTGGGGAGAGGTTATGCTGTCTCCATTATTTATTTTATTTAAAGAAGGGGATAAGGAACATTGGTTTGGCATTATCTGGGATCCCTTTCTCAGAAGATTTCTGTATGCGGTATGTTGACCTTGGGTGGATACCAGGTGTCCAACAAGCCAATTTATCAATCCTATCATCAGCAAGAAAAAGTTGGATAAAGATAAAGAGTTTAACAGAGCAGTACCAAAGCCTGCCTGTGGAAGCAAAGGAAAATAGATGATTTATTCTTTGTGTCCCATCAGCAGGTGATGTCCAGCCACTTCCTGGAAGGTAAGGCTTCAGTACGCATAGTGTACAGAAATGAAATGTACTTCCTGGAAGGTAGTAAACTCCAAAAGACAAACTTCAGAACACAAATGTTGTATGCCCCCACACATCCTTCATCTTAGCTTTTATTGCTGAGCAGGTGTTATATGGCATGGAATATCCATTTGGTCAGTTTGGGTCATGTCCCCTCCCAAGATCTTGCACATTCCCAGACCACTGGCCTTTGAGGGTGGAATGCTGGAGAAACCAGCTGGTGCTGTGTCATTATTGCTCAGCAGTAGACAAAGCACTGGTGTGTTATCAGCACCTCTCTGCCTACCAGTACAAAGCACAGCTCTGTGAAGGCTGCTATGGGGAAAATTAACTCCATCTCAGCCAGGCCTAATACCTTAAAATATCTTCAGTTTCATGGTTTCTGAGTGCTGCCACCATTATGGAACACTACCAGAAGTTTGCCTTTCTATGCTAGAGCAACCTGAGTCCTTGGGCTTGTAAATACAATCCGTTTCACCAGTGTGACAGCTAGAAAGGTTATTTGTCCAAAGACTCATGGGAAATAAGTGACAGGAGGGGAATAAATCTGTGCTGGTCTTTAAATTACTAAGTCACTGTAAATTCAATTAGATTTCTCCTAGGTGAGGCCCTTGTGCTGTTTGTTTTGGCTTGTGTCACATCAGTCACTTTCGCTTGTGCTCCATAGTGGTTTCTGAGCCTGTAGACCTTTTTTATTTTCAGACATGATTTTTTTCAGATTGGAGATGAGAAGCCAGGACTCCATTCTGTAGTTACAGTGCATGTGGGATGCTGATGTCCACACCACTTTAATGCTTGCAGACTGTGTTGGCATAAAATCTTTGTTATGCTAACATGCACACGGGAGCACAGTGTGTGTGAAAGAAGGGGTGCTGCTCTGTGGGGGCATCCCTCTGATGTCCTACTGACCAATTACTCCCTTGCCAATTACAGCAATTACAATGGAAAGCGCCAGTGTTTGTCTATTGATGTGAGAAGATTAGGGAGAAAAATGCTCTGAGGAAGGGCTGGGACACTGTGAAATATGTTTGTTAACAGGACTTCTCAGGTGATACATGGGATTCAGGAGAGACGCCAGCCTCTGGCAACTCTGTTATTCATTAAGTTGTGCCTGCTGAGAACCCAACCCCAGTTCTTGAAAGCCAGGTCACTGGTGTCAGAAGACTGCGTGGAAGGTGTGGGTCCTTGCTGGAATGACAGTGTGCTGATGAGGGTTGTCCAGGAGGGGGGAACAGGAAGAGCTCAGGTGCAAACTGATGACAAGTGGTGTTGCTGATGGAGGCTGTATTGTGGTGTCCTACGAGAAGAAAACGTCACCTCCTTCCATTTTGGAAGTTTGCTTAATAGGACTGGGTGTTGTTCTAAAAAGCATTAGTTGTTAGTTAATCAAATCTGACCAGAGTTCAGTAAAGCTTATGACACAGATTTGCTAGAGGGATATTTTCCATTGCTTATTATAGAATGTATTAGCCAATATGGTAATCAAGCTCATCTTGGCTGGTTTAAGAAAGAGTTGAAAGCAGTCAGCTTACAGTCAATTTCTAGCAGTGCAATTTTCATTCTTTGAACCCACCAAAGATTCATCATGTCCTGCTTCTGAGGGTAGCAAGGCTGCCTAGTGGTGTCCTGCTTCACTGGGCTAAAAATGCTGGATGAGCAGTTAATATCTTCCTAGTATTGTTGTAGCTGTGATCATCTGAGAACAGGAGGCAAGATTTTTAGTGTGAATACCAAGTTTTACTAAATCAGCTGGTATAATGGACTAAGCAAAGTACATAGCTGGGTACCACGTGAGTTTTCAGATGCAGGCCTTTTTCTCTTTTTCTTAATAAACATTTTGGCTTTTTGTTGGGGATTGGATTTGGCTTTTTTTACTGCTATTTTTTCTTCACATTTATCTTTCCTAGAGGTCTCAGTCCTAGACAAGAGTGTAAGTTCATGCTGGATGAGTGCTACTCTAAGTGAATGTAAGCACACACAATATTAGTGACAGAAGTGTAACTAAGTGTCATGGACAGTCATTCTTCTCAGTAGCTGAATCATTTGTCAAACTGTGCTTTAAAATGTACTTACATGATTGCTCTGCATTCTTGAGCAGGCCTCTGCAATTTTATGCAAATGAGTTTTCTGCTTTATAGTGGGAGGCACATGAGATGAAGTTTGATGGCTTTTATTTAGGTATTTGTATGCAACTCTGGCATTTAACTTTGAAAAAAAACGCCCAGGTTATTTTTATACAGAAAAATGCATGTTGTTCATCTAAGTGACTTCTGCAATTCTGCCAGCTCAGGCATTAAGGATCCTTTAGCAATAGTGAATGTTTTCTAGAGGACAACATAAAGTGACAACATTTACTTCAACTGCTAGAGCTGAAGTTGTGAGTTTTGCCATGTTTTGAAATACTAACGTAACCCCTGTGTTAGCTAGTGATTAGATCTGGGCCTTTTTTTTATTTAATATACTTTGTAGTAAGAAGCGAAAACAGATATGTAAGTCAATAGAGGAGTTGTAAATTTTATAGCATAAGTGATAAGAGTGTAGCACTTTCACTTTTTCCTGGTGTGTTCTACGGATCTGTAAGCAACTAAACTAGGTAGTAGAGGTGTTATATAAATGGTAGATTTGAGGATTTCAGTTTGGAAACAAGTGGAGTCAGACAGGGCCTGTGTTGTTAAATGTATTAATAACTGTTATGACAAAGAAAGTGAATAGTGAGGAAAAAGGTTTGCTGATACTGCTAACCTTATTTAGAGTTTGAAAGCTAAGGGCTGTATCAAAGAAGGATGTGATGAGACTGAATGGATCATAAACAGCTGAAATTCTGTGTAGGCAAATGTAAAGGATAACACATGAGAAGAACAATCCTAACTTTACATGTGAAAGACTCTGGATTGACTGTTTTTAATGAGGTGTGAGATTTTGGTTTTAGAGTGGAGCTGTGTAAATGTCAGCTCAATGCACAGCAGCAATAAGCAAACAAGGATACAGAACAGCATAGCACTGGGTAATATTAGGTAGGAAGTAGAAGACTAAATTAAGAACACCATTATTTCACTGCACAATTCTGTGGTGCTCCCCAGCTTGTCCCTACCATGCCCAGTCCTAATCAGTGACAGAATAGTTCGGTGGAAGGGACCTACAATGATCAACTAGTCCTTCTGCCTGATCATATCCAACGTGACCAAAAGTTAAAGCATATTATTAGAAGCATTGTCCAAATATCTCTTGAACACTGACAGGCATGGAATACCAACCACCTCTCCAGCATTTGGTAAAGAAGTGTTTCCTAACAAAATGTCTGAACCTCCCATGATGCAACTTTGAACCACTTCCACATGATCTGTCACTGGATACCAGGGTGAAAACATCAGCACTTCCCTCTCCTTTTGCCAACCTCAGGAATCTGTAGAGAACCATGAGGTCACCCCTTAAACCCCCGTTCTTCAAAGTAGTCAACCTCAGAGGCCTTAACCACTCCTTATAGCACATGCATTCCAGCACTTTCACCAGTTTTGTTACCCTCCTCTGGGTGCGTTCAAGGATCTTCACATCCGTCTTAAACGGTGGGGCCCAGATCTCACACAATACTCAAAGTGAGGCTGCACCAGTGCTGAATACAGCAGGATAATCACCTCTTTGACCAGCTGATAATGCTGTGTCTGATGCACCTCAGAATGCATTTTGCCCTCTTGGCTGTCAGTCAGCACCCCCAGATCCCTTTTTGTAGGGCTGCTCTCCAGGCCCTCTTCTCTGAATTTATACTTTTGTCCAGCATTATTCTGTACCAGGTGCAGAATATGGTATTTCTTTTTGTAAAATTTCACTCCATTGATTATTGTCAAAATCTTACAGGGATTATGGTCAAAGGCTCAAAGGTATAGAAGATGGTGGTGTGGCTGAAATAAGGAATAGCTTCTGCTCACTGGGCTTCTCCAGAGCTGAAAACCTGGAAAGTACACAAAGGTCTATGAAATGATAAATGGCATGCAGAAAAGAGAAGAGTCATTTCTGGTCCAAAGACTAGATGACCTGCAATGACACTAACTAGTAGCAGGTCAGGCCAAACAGGACCATCTCTCCAAGGAGCTCACACCCATGTTTTATGCAATCTCATAGAACAGCTGGGTAAAGTTGTGGGAGAAAGGTCTGCTGAAGACTATACACAACTGCTCACTATCTCTGGCTTGGGTAGCTACTAGAAGAATATCACATCATGATTGCAGTGTTCATATGCTTGTGATCACAGCCTGTGGTGGGTTCCTCGGGTGCTCTGTTATGGTGCATAGGTTTATTCTTCAGTTCGAAATAATGTTCGTACTGAATGTACAAATGAGTGGTTGCATTGTTTTTCCCTTTTCGCTGACTGAAAGAATGTTCTATTCTGGCTGCTTTATGATCTCCAGATACAATCAAGTGAGATGGTGCTTGTCGTTTTGGAGCCCCATTGGCAGTCTGAGAAGGAAGTCTTGTGCCTTTGTGATCTGTGCTGCTCCAGCTGGTTCTGTCCCTTGTGGACCTCTCAGGCTAGCTTTTGTGAAGATCTGGTGCAAGGTAAGTATCAATAGTTCTGTAAAGAACCCAGGTAAAAAGGTGTCTCATATTTACGGTTCATCCAGTTCAGTGAAAACTAAAGCATTTAAGGCAATCATGTGCTGGTGTTCTGGGACTGCACTGTGCATTGAGATGGAAAGATATTTCAATTCCTTGCCCCAGTCCATCCAACGTCTGTTCTCTGTCCCACACTGCTCATCTTAGGATGGAAACGGAAAGTTTTTCTGCATAAAACCTAAAATGGGCTCAGAGGAACACAATACTGAAAGGTTCTGAAAGTGCTTCCAACCCATCGGTGGGTCACTGGTGAATACCTAGGAGAATGACAAATGTACAGGGAGCTTTCCTAGCAGTGTCTTTCAGAGTCTGAGGTATCCCTGAAGTTAGAAGCTGGATTTCATTCCACAGATTTCCCTGATTTGTGTAGAAGACGTGCTTTCTTGCTAATCCAGCTTGATGTTACACTTTGAGTTCATCCCTAGCACAGACAGGCGGAGAGCTCTGCTCTGCTCAGCAACACGCTCAGCATCTCTTTCTGTGTTTATTTGGTAACGTGTGTTCCTGTCTGTTATTCCCTCCATGCAGGCAAGGAGTACTGCCTTCTCTGCTATTACTTGGTGGTGGGGCATGAAGCATCATTGAGTTTCCCATCCCAGAATACACCTGGAGTGGAGGAGTGTGCCCTTGCTTTGAACCATGGGCACCCTGGAACGACTCACCCTCTTGATGAGCTCGTAGATGTGCTGAATAGCATAATGCATGTGGACCAAGTAACAGTGAAATGTCATACCTGTATATCTGTGCTGAAAAACTGATTTAAAAATCTTAACATTGCAAAGACAAAATCAAAGAAAAAACCCAAAACCAACCCCAAACCTTCAGAAGAGAACAGTAAAAGAAGATTGTGTTCTGTGAAACAGGATTCATCAAGGATTGTCCATGAATGAACAGTAAAACCTATCTGCCAAGTGCCACTCAGAGATTTTGGTAAAAGGGTCACCATATCACAGGAGATCAGAGTAAGGCCACTGCACGGGAAAAGGTCTAAAACTG
>NW_008656306.1:3775-23454 GCF_000695815.1 Acanthisitta chloris | reverse complement strand
ACTCCTTACACAGTAATGCAGGAATAGTTGGTGCTACTTGAGCCTACTGCAAATGGACCATTAACAAATTTGTCCCTGTATTGCAAGGATAAATTTCATGCATTGTGTCATCTTTCTTATATTGACAGTTCTGCTATGCCACTATTGAATTAGCCCTAACAGCATTATTTTCTCCTAGATTTCTCTTCCTTAAAAAGATTAGGAAAAAGCTTTGGAAATTAAGTTGACACAGTTTCATATAGATATGAAAATTGGAAAGGTTTCTAGTACCAATTTTTTCTCAACAGAAGGTATAACTTCTTTTAGCAGAGTGGGTATGCTTATGTTACAAAGATAGTAACTCTGTTAATAAATTACTCCATTTGAGAACACATGAAGCAAGGGCAAAAATCAGACGTCTATTAAGAGTTTTTAAGAAGAGTGCAACTAACAAATGCATTGCAGATTTTAACTTTCATGTCAGATACAAGCTCTTGAAGCATAAACGTGTGTTAAGAACATGGGGAAATTTTGAATCCAAGCTCTGCAAAAAGGAAAAAGAAAGCTGTCAAGTATTTTAAAGAGAATTTTAAAACATCATTATATATACTGAAATAGGTGCATCCAAACCTGACCCCTAAATAATTGGAGTCAAATCACAAAATCTGTAACATATAAAACCAAAGCTGAATGTAATTTTATTTCTGGTGAGAAAACAAAGAAAACAATAACCTTCAAATTATTTCTCACATGAATGGAAGTCATAACATGGAACAAAGCATTATCATTTATCCTTGAGTCATGAAGTGGAAATAAAAGACAACTGAAAGGTTTGAGCCAATCTGTTTCAGGACACGTCACCAGGACTTCACTGAAGTGACAGCTGTAACTGTAGGCTGAATTAGACCCCAAATACAAGGCTCCAGCAGTATAGTTTCTGTTGATATAGACCTTAGCTTTGTATTAATAGTAACTGTATCTGGTGTAACTGCTCTGTATTTCATGTGTACAATTACTTGTCCTTGGTTCAAAAATAGATCAGAGCAAATCTGGCAAAAGTGGATGAGGTTGGTGAATTTCATCACTGCTTCTACCTCTGTATTCTCTGACACCTAAATAAAGGTTATTTTATTTATAAGGTTGGTTATTGAATATCAGAATATGAAAAAGTCTGTATTTACAGCAGGGAATGCTCTCCAAAATCTTCAGAAAGGCTTATTATTATGCATGCATAGTTATCATTATTATTCAAAACCTTATTATTTTATCAGTCATATATTAGAGTTACTGAATAGTTAAAACACCTGATGGTTAGTTTATGAGTGGAAGAGGAGGACCTCCCTGTATATTAAGAAAGCCACATGAGCAGACAGAACCATACAAATCTTAAATCACAATTCAGGACTAAGAAAAACTTGCATTTGTTATGTCATTTTAATAAACAAGGCCTACATTCAGATTATCCAGGGCTGCAGGTACTGCTTGCAGATACTGTGATTTTTAGGAAGGGTTTTATGGCAGTGACACTGCTAAAATTCACAGCTTCTCAATTTTTTTGCAAAGCAACAGGAATAAACAGGAGCTCCACTATGCAGGATTATCCTATGCTCATTCAAGCGGGCAGATGTTGCAGGTTTCATTGCTCCCTCCTTAGTTAGACTTGATTACCACTGTGGTTCATGGGAGAACTAAGTTACGTGGCATCAGAGTCTGGTTAATTCAGGGCTGGTCAACATATTGCTCCTTGGCATTTAACCATGGATGAACTGCTTTCAGATGTGAACACCTGGGAAAAAAGTTTGAGATCCACTGGCCAGTTCTATGTTAATGCTTCAGATGATCGAGGGGATGTTAGATATAGTGTCAGACCTGTGTCTTCACAGAGTCACAGGTAGGCTCAGGAGGTACTGAGTCTGTACACAGAAGGTGGTGCACTAATGGTTGTAGCTTGGGAAAAACAGTGCAAGGATCATCCTGTGAACTATTTCTTCTCTCATACAGCTAGGCTGGAAGAGAGGTGTTAATGTGCTGTCACCTAGGAGAGCACCGGGGGTGCCTGTTCACCTGGAAGGGGGTCTTTGCAAGGGCAGCAGAAACTCTCCAGAACTGATTGACAATTTGAGACTCCATGGTAAAAGCACTGCCAAACAGCATATAGTTTCAAATACTGGTTATCTCATGTTGAGCCTATGCACAGAATTCTGCACAAAGGCAATGCACAGTGAAGTAAGTAGCACTCTAGTACTTCATTTAGCCAGGACTGTTTTAGTATGCTGAGCTACTCTACTCTTTACCTTGGTGGAGGCAGAGCAAGACTTTGGTAGGATTTTGAAGTGAAACATCTTGAAGGTAAAAATCTTTCCATCAATACCTTTCATATCAAAGCCATTCCTTTATCTGGAAGACGTTTCCCAGGAATGCATCTGGGCAGGTGCAGACAGATGACTCCCAGTGTGCTTGGCTGGTCTGGTCTGGTACTCTAATGTTTGTACACAAGAGCCATAATCTTTAGAACATGCTTCATTTTCCCATTTTGAACGCCTTGGAAACTGTATGTGGATAGTAATGCCTCCTTAATTTGTTTTATCCAGAAATGTATTTGCAGTGCTTCAGTCTAATGTGAGTTCCTCTAACAGTCTTAGAGACCATTTATACTTCTAATATGAAGCCCTAACTGGTGTGAAAGATTTGTTTTGCTTTGTGTCCTCTGTTAGAGAGACTAGTGTACAAGCTGTAAACTGAATTTAAGATATATTTGGAGCAGTAGACTGTTCTTCCCCCAAACTACCTAAATCCAGCAGGTTTAATTGGATCAGATTGCTCAGGGCCATCCCCAGTTAAGTCTTGACCTCCTCTTAAGGATGAAAATCTGACAACATCTCTAGGCAATCTGCGTCAGTATTTAACTACCTTCACGGCAAAAATATTTCCTGCTACTTAGTCAGAACTTCCCATGTTCTGACTTCTGTTAATTTATTATTGTCACTTTGCTGTACATGGCTGAGAAGGGCCTGGCTTTATCCTCTCAATAACCTTTGATCAGGTAGTTGTAGTGAACAGAAAGGTGCCCCCTTTCCCTTCTCTTTTCCAAGAGGATCTGTTCCTGCTTCCAGAGCCTTTCCTTGTATATCATGTGCTCTGAGTCCTGAGCATCTTGGTGGCTTCCAGTGGACTCATTCCAGTCTGTCAATGTCCTTTTGGTAGTGGGGAGACCAGAACTAGACACAACGCTCCAAATGCAGTATTGCAAGCACAAAATAAAGGGGAAGGATCACTTTACTGGACCTGCAGGTTACACATGTACCAATACAGCTCTGGATACAGTTGGTCCTCTTTGATGCAGGGACACACTGCTGGTTCATGTTTCACTTGCTGTCCACAAGGACAATGAGAAAATTTTCTGCAGAATTGCTTCTCAGACAGGCAGAGCCCAGCCTGTAGTGTTCCATGGAGTTATTCCATCTAAGAAACAAGACTGAACTTGGTCCTGTCAGACTTCACAAGGTGAAGTAGCTCATTTCTCCAGGTTCCTCTGAAGAGTAGGCTTTCTCTCCAGTGAATTGTCCACTCCTCTCAATTTGGTGTAATTCACTAATCCAATGACAGAAGACACCATCTCAGCATCCTGGTCATTGATGAAGTCATTAAATAGTTTTCGTTCCAGTTTTGATCCCTGAGGGATGTTGCTGGCTACCAGTCACTAGCTGTCCAGCCAGTTTCTACCCACTGCATTGTCCACTTATCCAGTCTATATCTCACCAGTCTGGTGGTAAGGACTCCAAGAGATACTGTGTCAAAGGCATTATAAAGTCAAAGTACACACCATCCTCTGCTTTGTGCATGCCACTGGTCTTCTCACTGTGGAAAATTATAAGGAGGATCAACCTTGAGTGAAGTTCTTCTGAAAGACTGGTGTCACTGAGAAGGCACAAGGTTTGTTTGAACAGCTGTGGTTGAAGAAATCACTGTTTGTCATCACAGTGGTGTGACAGAAGCATGTGAAATGATTCATCAGAGGACATTGGTGCTTTGGAGAGCAGGGCTTTTGGTGGCTCACAAGATCTTCTGGAAGATCATAAGAATCCCCTGGGCCAGAAAATATAATAATTAAAACTGAATAATATAGTTGGTTAGGTAAATAGTAACTCACTGAGTGAGACCTTCATAACAGCACTGTCAACTGCAAAGTGGAGCATTTACTGGAGTAAAAGAAGAAAAAGAGATCTCAATAAGATATTAACAAAAATTGAGGGGTTTATAGCAGTACCTTTGAGAAAGAAATGAAATATATTTCTTAAAGTTGATCAAGAATATGCAGGAAGATGAAGTTTACATGAAAGAGTTCACTGGAGAAAAGAGATTTGAATGCAGTTCTGTATTTGGAATTTTTATGCATTACTCAAGGCTAATATTTGGAAGAATGGTCTACAAAAAATATTAAAGAAGAGAACAATTCATCTCAGGAATACTGAGGGCAGCAGTTGGGTTTTACCTGCACATCAGAATTCACCTCTCTGATGTTTGACAGAGGGTTCTGGCCAACCTTTCTCTGCTTTTGCAGTTCTTTCATTACCTCACTACAGCATGGGCTGCAAGGTATGGCAGTGTAAAGATATTTTACAATCCTACCTTCTCAGTGCTCACAGAAAGGATAAAGGATTATATTGCTGTTGGTGTCAGAGTGGAGAAAAAGATGATATAAGTATAAAATTCCATTTTTGAGAGAAAAAAAATAAAGATTCTGCTTGTTTAGTAAGCACTTGTTCAAACCTTATAGAAAACATTAGTAAGGCATGTAAATACATTTCTGAGAACAAATGAAGTTCGGAGCAAGTTAGGTGTTGTAATTAATATCACTAGTGCAGAACTCTATAACCAAAATTATCAAATTTAAAAAATCTCTTTTGCACACCTTGCTGGCCAAAAGACTGTGTTACACAGGCTGTGTGTCTGAAATGGGCTCTTTTCTTTTTGTGGTGCCATTTAAATCTGTGCGAAAGGATGTAAAAAATATTGTAACATTTAACTTTCCTATTTGTTTTGAGTTGGTCATAAGGAATCACCTGCATGGTATGGAAAAGAATTTGGCCTTTCATGATGGAGTTCGAATCAGGCTTCTGTATAATTGCTTAGTGATATTTTCTGTTATATTATTTAGACTGACACAGGGCAGGTATTTCAATGCCACTATAATAGCAATGGATATTTGTACATAATGCTTTACATGAGTCATTTAGGCATTGTTCTTCTGTCATCTTCTTGCAATATTATTTAGTGTTCTCCCAGAGGAGAAAAATATTCTAGCTCTTGTTTTTATCTATAGACTAAAATAAATAATTGGAAGTATTCAGAAAGAAAGACATTATTAATACCCGATGTATTGTCCCACTTTTATTTGTCTTGAGGATATGTTTACATCTTTCCTGCCTCTAGTGAATTGATGGATTTTTCTGGGGTTTTTTTTGTTTCTGTTTTCTTTGAAGAAAATTATACTGTTGAGAACTAGAAACTATTATAAAGTGTAGCTGCTGTAGTCAAGAAGAATGTGCTTTTTCTGGGAGGAGATGAAATGTCTCCTTTATTCCCTGTAGAGGAGGGAGTGAATGTAAGCAAAATGTAGGCAATTTTTACTCCTGGTAACTATATACAGGCTGAATCAAATGGCTTGGGAGCTTCATTCTATTAATCTAATAGGTTATCTTCTTTTTTTAATGGGTTTTTGTTTTAATATATTGATGATGAAAAAGGAACATAAAACTCTCCTCTGAAGAAATATTTTTTGGAAGATCTCCGCCTTTTACCAGAGCTGAAAGCTCACGTTCTTATACAGATTGATATTGCCATAGTGTTCTTCCATACCAAATGTTGCTACTATAAATGCAATCTACAAATGGACCTTTATAATTTATATTTATCAAAAATTTGTTTGCTATAAAATATAGCCCAGAACAGAAGGGATACAAAATTCTTCAGTGATTTTTGTAGAGTTCATTTCTGGAATACAATTCAGCATATCCCATGTATAAAGTCCAATGGTCTATGAGCTCAGCACATTTCCACTGTGTTTGGTGGAAAGGTTCCCATTCATTCAGTGGGATTTGGCCTATGAATGTTCCTGATTGCCATCTGCATATTATATACATATAACTACAATTTCCCCTGTTCATATTAAGAAGACCTGAAAAATATTTTTTTATAACTAATGCTGTAAAACCAGCAATGATTTTTCTATTCCTTGAGGGTCAAGTAATCTGAAAGCTGAAGCAACAATGAGGAGAGATTGCGTGTACTGGCTTTTCATGAAATATCCAACTACTTTAGGCACAGTAGGAGGAGGGAGAGGCACAAAGGTCAGTTTTAATCTTTACTTCCAGAAAGCACTGAAATGTTGAATCTGAACCATAAAAGTAATGAAAAAGAAAAAAAAATTGCTGTGTTTACTGATTGGTAAACAGTGTGAGATTTCACTTAAAAAACCCCCAACTCTCCTGAACTATGCCCTTAAAATATCCCCTTGTTATCCCTAAAAAGTGACTTTCTGAAAAGCTAAGCTAGCAGAAACCTGCAGGATAATCATGTGCTTTTGGAAGCATTTGTAGCTCAGCTAAAAAAGTAATCCCTCGTGTTTTGGGTTAATATAATATCCCATGATTCCTTCAAATATTTTTCTGTTTGTCTTCTATTTTTCTCATAAAATTCTAGCATGAATTGTATCTCTAATCTGTGGAAGTTGAACAAGAGTACTTTTAACTAAATTACTTAACATTCAGTGTGTCAATGTGAATCTTCACAATTCACAATCTGAATAGTCTCTCCATGAAATGTGTCTTGTCATTTCAGCATCCAGCTATTTTTTCTGAAATGACTGGATTATAATGGATATACTAGAAATTCTGGGTTAATTCAAAGTCCCCTATGTCAGTCACTTGGTCATCCTACTGAGACCAACATTTTTTTTAAAATGCTAATTCTGAGGTAGTTCTTTTGGACACAGTGACTCATACTTTGCTATTTTATACACACATTGACATATGGTTAAAGATTTTGAAAACGACCCCTTCATGGATAAACAGGATTTATCACTGATTTGTTTGTGTTTCTGATCCTCAAGCTATAAACTTGCATTTTAGGGAACTGCCTGATGTTGTGAATCCAAACTTCAAAGGCCGAAGAAGTTCATTCTTTTTTTCTCTTCTTTTTCAGCTGCATTTTTTTTCAAGTAGGTGATAATGGAATTTTCTTTTTTTTTAAGAGCTATTTCTGTGACTTAAATAACTATTATCCCTTAAGTACAGGATTCATTGGGTTGGACTACCTCAGAAGAAGTTTATCCTAAAAAAGAATTTGCCCAGCTTGCATTAGGAATTGCTGGTGTTATACAAAAATTAGTATCTGAAAGACTCTTCATCATTCTTTTTCTTTCAATCATTTCTATATGCTTTTTCAATAAAAACTGAACACTGTTATCTTTCTGTTTTGAAACAAAACTTTCCTTCACTTTTCCTTCACAGTTTGGGAACAAGAGATGTTTTTTTGATGAAGAAACCCTTCATTGCAGTATTGCCTGCTTTTCCAACAGTCAGGTGTTAAAGGTCCATCACAGGCTGAAAAGCTGAGGGACAATTGCAAGGTCATAGAATCATTTAGATTGGAAAAGACCTTCAAGATCATCAAATCCAACCGTCAATCTAACACTGCCAAGTCCACCAGTAAACCATGTCCCTACGCACTGTATCTGCACATCTTTTAAATATCTCCAGGGATGGTGAGTCAACCACTTCTCTGAGCAGCCTGTTCCAATATTTGACAATTCTTTCCACAAAGAAACTTGGTTTGTTGGTTTTTTGTTTTCTTGGTTAGTCATTTCTTACTTCTTACTTTTCTTTCTGCAGTGCCACTCTATGTCCTAAGAAAACCAAACTTTAGGCTGTTGTGTCCACTGTGTGCCATTTGACCACAGTAAAAGCACAGCCATCCAAAAAGAAGCCGTTTTAAACTCAGCATCATCTGAGTTGGAGAAATGGGCCTGTCCCACCACAGGGAAGGACATAGAGGACTCTTGGACAAGCTCTCCTCATGACTCTATGTCCTTTCTGGATGTGCAGGTGTGGGGGATGTTTCAGGCAGATCATTTGAAATACAAAGCCTCCTCTTCCAGATCCCTCTCTCCCCATGGTGCCAAACTGCATATGTTGGTTGGTCCCAGACAGTAGGCACCATGAGGGTTGTCTGCACAAAACTACATGTCACAAATGTGTGTATTTAAAAATAGCTGCTCTCTTCTGGGTCTAAGAGTGTTTCCCAGGTGAGCTCAGGACGCTTACCATGAGCAGATGGGCTCCAACCACTGCTGGTGTCAGGCAGCCTGCTGATTTCTGCAGGGGGCTGCTCCCCTGTCCCTACTGCTGTAGCCGGTCTATCTTGGTGACTGGTTTTCTGAAGAGTCAAGATCATTGGTTCATGCCAGTTTGCATGCCTGTGCGGTGGCAAGGAACTTTTCATAACTCAAGACAAGTCAGCACAGGAATGTCAGAATGTCATAAAACTTCATTAGGATCAGAAGGCAATAAAATTTCCATTAAAATAGCCTGCAAGACTCAAAAGCTCATCCTGCCTTTTCTTAGCCTTTCTGTAATGCTGGACTTTTTAACCAGAAACGTCTGGGGGTACTTAGTTTGGGGGTTTCTTGTTTGGGGATACTTAGTTCCTTTAATCTGATTCCTGTAGGTCAGAAGAAACCATCTCCCTGAGGGAGGCAGTGTTACTGAACCTGCTTTCTGACTGGATTTATTGCCCTCTGTCAAAGAACTTCAGAGCCAGCTTCCCAAAAGCAATGAGGTTGGTTTGCAAAAGCCACATCCAGCACCCTTTCCACTACTCCCTGCATAGCACCTGCCCCTTGGGCGTTTGCCTACATTTAAAGGACACCTCAGCCACTGCAGCCTGCATGTGGGTCAAAAGCCTTCATCTTTCTATTGATCATGCTCATCTGTACCTGGGAGTGCCTGAAGAGGCCCTGTGCCTGTTTGTAACACCAGCTGTCTTTATTTCCAGAGTACTCCTCTCGTGCAGCAGGAGCATCACCATGTCCTTGCATGTGTTTTCAGGATGGAAGGAAGTATACACCCCTCTCTCCTCCTTCATTCCCTCAGCTGTTGCGGGAAAGTGATTGTGGGTCCATGAGTCAGGCACTGACTGTTCCTGTGGTTCAGAGGAACTTCATGTGAAATAGCAGCAGGGACTGCTGCTTACTACAGTTGTGGCTTGTAGTATGCCTTGCAAAAAATTACCAACTCCACTCCTTAAGGCATCTCTCTGCCATGCTCTGGCCTTCCAGAAGCCAGATGAGAAGGCTGAAATCTAAACTTATAAACAAAAGCTTGGCTGTTATTTGCTTAAGTTATATAACATTGCTAAGCAGCTGCTATGTCAGGCACTCTGCCATTTAACCAGTGTATCTTGTATTCCTATTAAATGCTGCTGCTGCAGTGTCATATCACCTCAGCCAGCCTGTGTGGATGCAAGTGTCTAGATGCTTGTCCCAGCAGCATGCCACCTACACAGATAGTCACTGCCAGCAAAAATGAAGCAGTGTTTCCTTGGCTGTCATGGTCCATAAGGAAAGAATGATCTCTATAGCTTTGTCATGGTCTGTGGTCAGCTTCAACCCTCTCAAGAAGTGATCGCTCTGCTGGTGAGGTCTGGAGTCTAATCAGGAAGCTGGCATGTTTCCATCTCTCCTCAGATACACGAGGGAAGGGCACATGTAAATACACTGTGGAAGGGAGCACCATTATCCAGGGTGAATAGAAAGACAGGAGGAAGGTGTTGAAATTTTAGAGGGAGAGCAGGGGACATTACAGTCACTAAATAAGCGCAAGGGTGAACAGGTATTTGGCATGCACAAGCAATACAAAGCCATTGGCTTGTGTTTGCCTACAGGCAAAAAATCAAAACCAAAACCAAAACAAATCCCAAAACCCAACTAAACAAAGAAAGCTTTTCTTGAAGCTTGCTGCAACTGATTCCAAGGGTTCAAGGGTTCTAAGGGAAAAGGACTTGGGAATACTGATGGATGGAAAGCTGGACATGACCTGGCAAACCCAGAAAGCCAACCATATCCTGGGCTGCATCAAAACCAGCATGGCCAGCAGGTCAAGGGAAGTGATTCTGCTCTTCTACTCCACTCTCGTGAGACCCCATCTAGAGTACTTCATCCAGCTCTGGAGTACCCAGTACAGGAAGGGCATTGACCTGTTGGAACAAGCCCAGATGAGGGCCACCTGATGATCAGAGGGATGGAATGCGTCTCCTGTGAGGAAAGGCTGAAAGAGTTAAGTTGTTCATCTTGGAAAAGAGCAGGTTCCAGGGTGACTTATTGTGGCCTTCAATGCTTAAAGAGGGCTTATAAGAAAGAGAGGGCTAGACTTTTTGGTAGGGCCTGTAGTAACAGGACAGGGGTTAAAAGTTCTAAACTAAATACGGGTAGATCCAGACTAGAAATATGGAAGAAATATTTTATGATGAAGGTGGTAAAAGACTGGTACAGGTTGCCCAGAGGGGTGGTTGATGCCCCATCCCTGGAAACATTCAATATCAGGTTGGACAGAGCTCTGACCAGTGTGATTTAGAGGAAGGTGGCCCTGCTCATTGCAGACAGATTGGACTAGATGTTCTTTAAACACCTCTTCCAACCAGAAACACCCTATGATCAGTGGCACAAAGTCCAGCTAAACACTAGTCATCGCAGCAATAGCTCAGGGTGGATACTGGGGCTAAAGCTTTTCTCAATCTCTGTGAATGCCTTGGATGAAGGACAGAGGGCATCAGCAGCAAGCCACAAACGATCCAGAACACAAAGGAATGGATGATGCACCAGAGACTTGTGCTGCCATTCAGAGGCAGCCCAACTGCATGCATCCTGGAGGAACCTGCTCTCACTGACCCTGCTTAGAAGAGGTTTGGATTAGATGGTCTCCCAGCTACAGCCACACAGAAACTCTGATTTTCTGTAAGAACTTGCCTTCTTTTCAACAAATTTTGTCAGATATTTGCTTATAACTAAAGCATACGTTTGTATGTCAGTGCACTGAGGGTTTTACTGGCTGTCTCAAGTTCATCATGACAGGCATGTGACAGCTCAGAATGCATGTGAGAGGGGATGTTAGATCAAAGTTATATTGTCCTGGCCATTTTTGAAGTACTTAAGTATATATCAGGCTGTTGTCCTCGTGTTAGTATTGAAAATTAAGAAATTTTACTGTATTTATTTAATACAATATTGTTCTTGTGAACACATTCTGCCTCACATACTTTCTTTCTAAAGCAAAATTTTCATCTTTGGGGTTCCAGCAGCTGAAAAGCATTAGCACAGTCTTACCAAGACTGGAGCATGTATTCACTGGTATAACAGGTCATGAGCCCTTGCAGAGATTGATACACTGTGTGTTGTATGCACTGCAATGGAAAATGTGTTTAAACTGCAGAATTTACGGTTTGGGGTTTTTTCTTCCCCCTGGAGACCTCATTTGCCATATAAGTCACAAAGCAGTGGTCCAGGACATCCACATGAAACGGCTTGTCTCCTTTGCAGGTACGTCTCTGACTTCCCAGATCCCTGGTGCTTTATGTTAGGATGATTGTAGGGTTAATTTAGTCTCAGCCTCTTCAGAAGGACTGTCAGACCATGCTTACAATGCATTTGTGAAGTTATCTAAAAGATTTCTTTTTTTTTTTAAAAAAAAGAGTAAAAAGGAAGAGTGTTAAAGTGAATGACGAGTGGTTCCTGGGGCTCACCACAGCTGGGTGAACAGCTGGCTTTTAAAAAAAATCTGAATCATACTGAATATGATCTCAGTCTTATTCCTTGCTACAGAGGAGGGAAGCCACACATAAATGGGTGATTTTGGCTGGCTCACATATGAAAAAGGTTATTTTTTCCTTCCTGGCTTATTTGCCATCACAAAATCTGCATTACAAAAGGCGATTGAGAGGGGTGGGAACTTTGTTGTGTCTGGTGGACATGAACTCTATTCTCCTGCCTGGATTCTTCAGTGCCTAACAAGGATCAAGCTTGTATTTTATTTTCCTCTTTCGTGAAGTACTGGTAGGATTTGTCTCTTCTATCTGTCTGATATTTCTGAAACTACTTGAAAATTACAATTTTTGCCATCTTTTGTCTGCTGTCAAGTGTTATTGAAGTCAGTTGAGTGCAGAATTATTTTCAGGTGCAGAAGGAGGACATTAGCAGACAAGGAGAATGTTTCCATGCACACTGGATTTTAAGTTGGCATTAGAAACGCATCTCGGTTTAAAAACACAAAAAATTCATTACATTTGCTAGTCTCTCAGGGCCTGGCAGTCTTTTAAGAGTCACTTTGGACAACAATTTAATTATAATGAAATGAGGGAAGTATCTTTTATTCAAGAAATGTAAAGGGGTTTTGTTGTTTTGGGTTTATTTTGAGTTTATTTGTTTGGGTTTTTTTTCTGTGAAAAAAAAAGAAAATGAATAGTTGATTGCTCTGACTTTGGCCTTGGCAAATCACAAAACTACTTTACGTGCTAAAAAATCCTGCTGTCCCCAAATCACATGTTCTGCAGTGTCAACTGTCGACATCAACATTTTCCCAAGGGCGGGTTTAAAGGCCAGGTTGAATATATTGGCAGGAAGATATTAAAACTGCATTTTGCAGAATGTCATGGTAATTAACAACTTTTCTTCCACCAACTAAAAGAATTTTTTACTGAATTTGCATTCTCTAGAAATAAATATGCTTATTAGGAAGCAGAAGATTTTCAGTCATGCAGAAGTTATTAAAGGCAGTAAATTAAGGCTCTTTAACAAAAAACTTACCACAATGAGAATATGTAACTTAGTAACCGAAAATGGAATTTATCTGGAAAACATTCAGGCTTGTAAATCTAAGACATTCTCTTTCTATAGGTAATATGGGTTTGCAGACAACTGATGCAATATAAACATCTTGATTTATTGATATTTAATACTAGCAGTATGTGAGATGTGTCCCAGATGTAGTGGTGGGAAGTGTGAAATACTATTATTTGTGAGCATTTTGCAGGGCACTTGTTTCTCACTAAATATTTTCGTCTGTGGTGTAGTATTTGCTCTCTCTTCGCTTTCTTGCTGAATGGCAGATCCTTTGCAGAAGCCAAGTCTGAAGGATTCAATTTTAAAAGCCAACAGAATGCATCCGTGTCCATTTAAGGTGTTGGCAAAACCAGACAGACTGAGCAATAGATCAGGCAGGTTTCCTGAAGCTACTAAGCAGTCATGCAGAAGTTCTTTTCTCATGGGTATTGACCTGTCTGCAGGAGGTTTCTCTCTTTGCTGTCTCAAAAGGAATACTGTCAGTTTAAATTCTTAATATATACCAATTTAAACTGTGCAAGTTGCTGACCTTTTACAGTTGGATAAATGTGTTGGATGTAAAAACAAAACAAAACCTTAAATTAATTAATATAATGTCCCTTTATTCCTGTTCATAAGGCTTTGAGGAGAATAGGTTTGGACGTCTCTATGCTATTATGAGGGAGACTGCTACACTGCCATGGGCCTCCCATGCAGCAGCAGACAGTGCCCTGCTCTTCTGAATCCTCATACACAAATTACACTCCAGCAGCTGAAGAACTACAGCTGAATTGAATAGGTCTGGCTTTCATTCCTGGCTTTGCTGTGAATAGTCTGGATGGTCTGGCCTCGGATGGAGTTTGGTTTCTTTTCTCTGTCCTGTGTTCTGCAGGACAGAGAATAGCAGGACCTTCCTGTCCACAAATTCAGGACTCATGCTTTTGCACTGTTGGGGAGGCAGTGACTCCTCACTGCTTGCTGAATGTGGCTGCTCACCTGTTTGGTATGGAGGAGTCTGCAGATAGTGCCAGAGCACCATGAATGAATGTTCTCATTTTTGACAGCAACTGTGTACAGGAGAAGTGCTAAAGGTAGCCTTAGCTGAGAAGTGTTTGTCTTGTTACCAGATTAGTCATAGGTGTGTCATAAGGGGGCAGTATAGCAGAAATTTGTTGTACTTATTTGCAGAAGAAAGTGGAAAAGCATGTTCAACAAAAGGAACAGAAGCCAAGTCAAATCCCCAATGACCTATTCTTCTTCCTGCTAAGTGGCTACACGTGTTTTATTGCTGAGCATCCAGCTAAAACTTTCAGGGAAATTTTGGTGTGGTGTGCTGGGACTGCTGACTCAGCGCAGCTCTTGCAGCCTATTCAACAAAAACATCTGGTACAGCTCTGATTTACACTTGTTTGAAGAGAGAAAAGCAGGTGCATCTATTGCTGCAGTGGGAAGCTGTCAAAAGAAGGGACCTTGTCCTGCACCAGCACTCGTCAGGGTGACTCTGCTGTGGCTTGAGAGCTATCACGTCTGTGACTCTACACTTCAGAAGTGGCATACTCTAGCTCAGCACATAAGTGTTAGGCAACCCTCAATCAACTGACAATGACAGGGCACTATTTCCTTCTTACACAGGGTAATTTATATCACTAATGAAGGATTTATCTATTCAGTGTAAGTGCCCTGTTTTCAACCAGTGAATCTAAACTGATTTAGTTTTGGTGGATTGATTTAGCTGCATGGAAAAAGATCTTACAGTGAAATAGAAATATCCATCCAGGAACTAAATGACTGGTAAAACTTATTGAAGCTTTCTCCTACAGACGAAGTTCGACCTAACAGGTCCTCTTAATAGAGGTATTAAGCACTGGTCACTTTGCCATGATACCTTGCCACAATCCAGGAAGACAAGAGAGAGTTGTGAGGTGAGTCTGCCCCTATGGTGCTGCTGCTGAAGAAGATTGAAGGCCAGCTTTGTAAGCATGTAAGCATACACGAGCACCAGTTGAACTGTCTTGGTTTATAGCTTCTTTGGCACTGGTATAGCGATCCATGAGAAAAGTCAGGATATATTCCCATCTGGAATGCTACTCTTCCAGCAGCCTGGCACAAGTTTGAAGAGTAGGGACCATTTGCATTGTAAAGGTAAACTTACTGAAGTAGATTGCTGAGTTTAAAGACTGAACTTCACCACTGCATGTCTCCAGGATTAGGCTGGCATAGTTTCTTTAAAATCATGGGAGTTAACATTGGCATGAAGTTGGAATAAGTGTCAAACGGAGCTCTAATCCTCTCTCATCAGTCAGCAATGTGCTCTTCTGGCAAAGTAAGTCAACAGCATCTTGGGCTGAGTTAGGAAGGGATGCAATCCTTCCACTCAGCTTAGCACTGTTGAGATATATCTACAGTTCTGGCTCCAACTCTGGGGTCTCCAGTATAAGAGAGTCATGAACACATTTGAAAGAGTCTGGGAAAGGGCCACAAAAGGATGGAGAAGTTGTATCATCTGACATAAGAGAGGCTGAGACAGCTGAGGCATCTTAGTCTGCAGAACAGAAGGATTGGGTGAATTTCATCACTGTGTATCAATACCTCATAGGAAGGAATAAAGAAGAAGGAGCATAAATCTTTTGAGGGGTGCCCAATAGGATAGACAAGTGGCAAAAGGAACAAAGAGGATTTTTGTTGGTAGGTTTGGGGTTGTTTTGTTTGTTTGTTTTACTCTTAGAGTGGTTGAACTGTGGCACAGGATAGACAGAGAGGTTGTGGAGTTTCCATCCTCAGACATATTCAAAATCTTACCATTTGATGTCCTGAGTAACTTGCTGTAGGTAACCCTGCTCTGAGCAGAGGGTTTGGGCTAGATATCTCTAGAGGTCACTCCCAGCATCAACCATTCTGGGATGCTGTCACTGAAGAAAGTCACAGTGTTGGAGCCAGCTGCACAATGGATATAGAACTGCCATGGTCTTTAATTCACCTTAATTGTGTGCTGCCTAAGCTTCACTTGTCAGTCTTTCGTTCTTCTAATGGTATGGTTCATACTAATCCAGATAACAAGGAAACACTGTGACATACTCTATTAGGGCACAAAGGATTGTCTAAAGTCTAAGTAATCCTGATAATTACAGAAAAATCTGGGGAAAAGGGTGAACAGTGCTCTGACTGTTACTCAGTGACAAATCAAATGAACTTAGCTAGCAAACAGAAAGTGCTCCCCTGAGCCAGTCAAATACAAGGTAGGATCTGCAAGTCGAACCATGATTCAATTTTGCATGTAATTTTGCTATGAAAGACTCTGAGTGTTAAATTCCATGTACAGGTATCATGTGTTTTTGTAGTTACATCTATCGGGATTAACCTTGCAACCTGTACTTCATTAGCAATGATTCAGGTGATAGTTCAGCTGAATAGAACCTGGACAAATCTCCCATAGTTGCTTCAGCTCTGCAGTACCAGGAGTTAGTAAGAAACATGATTGACATTGTGGCTGAATTTATTTTTCACAGGTTTGCTTTCCCAGCAAGAGGGAATTTCTGTTCTCCAAAATGTAATTATGAGTAGAAAACCCAGATCCAACCTGTGATGTGTAGTGGAAGACAGCCTGAAGCATGCAGGTAGACACTGTAATCCTGAGGAGTTAGGACAAGGCTGCTCTGTGGTTTGGGAACAGAAGTTCACCTGAATTTCAGAGCAGTGTTTGTTACCTGGCAAAGGCCTTGCAGAGAGTTTCTGAAGCCTTCCCAAAGGCTTCAAAGATGGAACTTTCCCAAAGGTTCCAAGGTAGAACAAAAGCACTTCATGCTATTCTAATTTTTTAGATCTATGTGAGTGATCCCTAAACTTCTGAGAAGCCCCAGTGCGAGGGGACAATGAGGCCTTACTAAAGCAACTTCTTTGAAACACTATAATATCTATGCAAAGCCACTTCAATTGCAAAATACTAGCGATGTTTAAAGGTAAAAAAAGCGATCTGAAAGTTTTGTGGCAATGGCAAAGAATGCTTAGGAGGGGCCTGCAGGATTATGATGTGAGAAAACATTTTGACTGCTGGAACCCATCAGGTTTGTACCCAGCCATTGTTTCTTTGTGTTTGCAGGTGCTTGCTGTATTCCTGTTTGCCTCTTGACTGTTATTTTCTCATTTCAGATGTATTTGCTCTCTCAAACACTGGAAGTGCTTTGGAACACAGTTATTTCTTTTAAATCACCTACTATCACCCACAATGAAAAAACAGGCTGTAAAAGCAAGGGTGACTGTTTATTGTTCATGTATGTGATGAGGTGCCTTACCTGGAAATTGACCTTATCACCCATTGTTCTTGGCTTTCAGCTGAGCAACTACAATTTCTGTTAATTGCCAGACAACAGAATATATGACTGTGGCTTAATTAGGGGATGAAGAAACACAGCATTTTCTTCCTGTATTCAAGAATGGGTCTGCAGTGTTCAAAAGGCTTTCATTTATGTCTTGTTCTTGGTGCAGCATGGTGATAATGGTGCTTAGGCTCTCAGAACACAAAGGAGGCATTTGCAAAGCCTCCCCACCCTAAAAGTTCAGTGGTGGGTATCCAGCATTATAATAGGAGATGTGCAGTAAACAAGGTCTGTCTGGGTGCTTGCCTTTGGAATGCACACTCAGAGTGCCTTCCAGTAAGCAGGCTCTATGTTTGCACCCATGACTTTAGATCTTTAAGAATAATAGGACTGAAGAATGCTTCAGTTTGGAAGGGACTCCATTTTTGTCCAGTCAGGTCTTGAAAAACTCTAAGGATTGAGACTGCATATCATCTCTGGGTCCTGGTCGGTCCAGTGAAAGCCTTCTGCTTATACCTGGTATGAAACACTCTTGCTCAGCTTTTGCCCATTGTCCTTCATCCTCCCAACATGACAAGTCCCTAGCTCCATCTCACTGATCCCTTCCCCATAGGCACTGGGGTACTGTCAGGTACTGTTGTATTGACTGTTCCCTTCAATTTGGTGTCAGCTGAGATCTTGGCAAGAGTCTGCTCCATCACCTTCTCCAGCTCACTAATAAAGATGCTTTTCTTTGCCTTGCCCCAATTAAAGTGCTATCATTAATTATGCTAAATCAAGCTGGCCTAGGTAACATGTAAAGTGTGTTTTCATCCCAAGTTCTGCCCCACAATGGCACAGGAAGTGAACAAACATTTTTTCCCTGTTTGTTTGGAATTTCAAACTTAATTTCATTCAATATCCTTTAGATCTTCTGCCCTAAGAGAAGCAGGATGGCATACTGATGACTAGCTTTGCCTGTTCATTTTTAACATGCAGTTTTGGAGGGTTTTTTTCCTCCCACCTTTCTAAGGTAACCTAATATTTTAATGTCTTGAATCTTTCTTTTAATTTTTCAAATGTCCTCTGGGGCATGGGACAACAACTGATTTAGTGTCCAGCCAATGACAATTCTGTATTATCCCTTATTTCTTGTGCGTCTTACTAGGTATCTAACTTCATAAATCACTGTTTTATGTGAAAGATAAATTTTTATGGAATAGATCTTGCTGGGTCCCTTTCTTTGGCAAAGTAGGCGAATTTTAAATCGCATGGACTGTGTAAGAAATTACACATTGTATTTAAATGAATACACATGTACACATGTGCAGCACAAAATTTTATATATAAGAATGTTTTCTCCAGCTGGAATATTATTTCTGCTTTTTCTTTTTAGTGTCACACTTATGTAATGGTCATATTTTCCTTTCACATGGATTCAAAGGGCCTAGCTGACTCCAGTTTCCCTGCTTCACAGATGTGCTGGAGAAAGTGGCTGGAAGCGGCTGGGCTACAGCCCATAAAGAATCACAAGGAAAGTGCATCTGTTTCGAATCTCTTACCCACTAAGATGAACGCAGGTTAATTGGTATGATAAGCTAATTGCGCAATGCTAGCAGTCTGTCAGTGAGGTTGATCCAGGAGGCTGCTGTGGAGTGATGAGGAATAATTCCATGAAATGGGTAGCAGTAAGTCATAGTTTTGGCTGTCGTAAGTCAGCACAGCTCCAGTGAAGTTAAAGGACTTCAGTGCTGAGCTGCAGCAGAGGAAGCTGTGGCCGGTTACTTAGATACATCTTTGTTTGGTAGCACTGAGATGAAAGCCATGTTCCTCGGACATACCAGTAGACTGACACAGATGAAAGAATTGTACAAATGAAGTCCCAGGTATGTGTAGAAAGGAAAGTATAAATGTGAGTCCCTAGCAGCAGTGCTGTGGTGTGTGAAGAAACACTTAAAATACAGTGTGAATAAAAGAGAGAGGGGAGGAAGGAGTAAGAAAGAGGAAGGAAGAGAGAAGGAGAAGGCAAGAGAGGAAGGTGGCTTTGAGTTCTCTTACACAAATGCCATTCTGTTTGATGTGGCATTGATCAACCTGTGGTTCTTAAGTAAGCAGTTCAAGTGCACCTATACGATGGGGCTACCTAATGTGTTTGGTAGCTGATGCTGCTGTCCTTACCTGGAAACAGAACACAGCTCTTTATGTGGATAGTGTTTACAGCTGTTTCAGTGTAAAGCACATATGTGAAGAGTAACAAGGACAGGGAAATAGTATCATGTAGATATTGCAGAATTGGGGTGGAGGTGGGGGGGTGGAGGAGAGTGGAGGTGGAAGGCACAAAAATTTAGAGTGAAATTGAAATAGGGAAAATATAATCTGAAATGAAGCACACACATGTTCTCTGTGGGTGAGAACAATGTGGGAAGCATGGAGCCGGAGGAGGAAGCAAGGCACTCTTGTCAATGTTGAATTATCAATGACTATGCTGTATTTCCTGCACTGCCTGAGCAAAAGCACGTGTCTTGGAAAAAGGCGAA
>NW_008656306.1:0-3706 GCF_000695815.1 Acanthisitta chloris | reverse complement strand
GCTTGGCAACAAACTTCTGAAAACCTATTAAGAGGCTGGAGATAACAGCCAAGCTATGAGGGTCTTTGAGGACTGGCTGATGAAATTGTGAAGGCTGAGGGCCTGGCTAAGTACATATGTGTGATTGCAACTTGTCTGTCTTCAAGGCAGAGGTGGCAGAGCCTGTGTCTGAGCTACAGACTTCAGGTTTACCACAGATAACACTCAGCTCATGAATTTTCTGCATATATTATGGAGAACACTAAAATGTGTGTTCACACTTGGTCTGCTAAAGCCCTTCTGGGCTTTCAGAAGGAATAACTGATCCATAAATAAAGAGAACTTCATAGAGGTGGAGTATAGAATAAAGAGACAAAAATTAAACACAAAGCAAAACTGAGACTTCTGGGACTATTGAAAACATCCTCAAGCCTCGTGTTTTGCAAGGGACTGCAGTGGATGATATGGTATGTCTGTCTTTGCTTAATATGTAAAGCTCACTAGAAAATTGAGGCACACTATGAAATATTTGCTGGTTGTTTCCATATGGGAAACAAAGATGGTGGTACATTTTTTGGAATAGTTTATGTGAAGCTGCCAGTCACTGCATCTCAATGACACTGGCCTGAGCAGCATGGACTCCGTAGGGAGCCTAGCAGTTGCACTGACCTGCATCTGGTAGTGCATTTGAAAGCTGACCAGCCATTTCAGAGGGATGAAAAGTCAACTCCAGGTGCCACGGGGATTGTTTCTGCAACAGCTGGAGATTGTTCCTGATCTATTATTCTTTTCTACCATGAGAGAAGTGTGGTACTTTGGCACAGAGCAGGAATAGTGTTGCTATCTTGGGTCCGTTTCTTTCACACCTCTCAGATGCTTCTTGGAGTGAATTATGAGACATAAAATTTGTTTGCAGACTGCAACTCTCACTGTATCACTGTGCAGAATATGTTTATGTGGTTGTGTCTTTCTGCACAACACATTTTAACCACCTTGCACTATGATTTAGCTGCAAACTGATTTATGCAACGTCTTGTCTTTGGGTTTCCCTGTCTGTGTTAAGTTAGGCCCTTATCCAAGCAAACACTTTCCTATCTGTTTGAAGCTAAGCTTCCAGCCCTTGCTGAAGCCATTAAGACTGTTTGGATCATTGTGTGCATGCACATGACTAGCAATGTTGCTTAGCGGCTATGAGAAAATACTTCCCTGCTAGATAGATTGCTGACAAAATACAAAACAGGAGGTTCAGTCTGTAAAAATCACATAGATACAAAAACTCTTCCCCTTCAGCTTAGCCTGATGAAATCTGTGCCATCTCTCCAGATGAAGCCTGGAAATGTTTGCCTTCCTTTTTTAGCTTGCTGGGTTTCTGTGTGTGCCACAGGCACTTTATATCATTCTAGTTTATTTATACTTTCAATTTATTGATTGGTAGATGGGATGATAGCCTTTTGGATTTATTTTGCTGCTCATTTATAATTAATTTGGCACAGGCATAAAAAAATCAACCTTTATTCATTTACCATCTATTCACTGCGGTTGTTTTTCAGAAAGCTTAAAAACAGAAGAGCCATGCACTAGGCAACTGGTCAACATGCACATAATTCCAGACATGTTGTTTTAAGACCTGGCTGTAAATTTTACCTGCATTTTCCCAAAATGGGGAGTACTCTTTGTCCACCTATACAGTGTGAGGACCTCCAGCCATCCCGGTGAGTGTTTGTGTAGAGCTGCCAAAATTGGTGTGACCTCCCTCAGTGTGTTATGGCCCTGCTAGATAGAAATGAAGGGGGGAAAGCTGTTGGTTTTGAGGGCATTTCTGTGTCCTTGCAAGCTCTCAAAGGTGATCTACACTGGGTGGAGCAAGAGATCATGAGAGAAGAAGGACGGCCACAGAAGTGAGCTTGGGGCTCTTGAAGGGAAAGCAAACTTGCTACTTTGCCAATTGCCAGCCCTGCTGCTGGAGCTGAGTGATGGACTTGTAGAATAACCATGCTGCTCCTGAGTTCTGATCACTCATACCCCACTGGGCTGATCACACACAGTTCACATGGAGTACGCTCTGTATCACTCTCCCCAGCTGCCAGTAGCAACTGCCTGTAATTTGCCTTGATAAATGCAGTAGGTATGAGCATTTAATTCAAAATGACAATTTAAGGTTTCAAAGCAGTCACCTGCTCTGCAATGCTGTAAAGATCTCCCAAATGCAATCTTTTGTATGTGCTTAAAATCTGCCTCTGCCACTACTCAGATATATTTATAGTCTACTGGTGGGTTGCCTATGAAAATTCTCATCCCACAGTTTTTCCTTAAGGTTGGTGAATGCTTCTATGTTTCACGAAGGTTCATGCTACAAAGAAAGAGGATAGGGTTGTAAATGCTTGCTAAGCCCTGAATCTGTGATCTCAGTAATGTGTTCACTGCACACTGTAGAAGCACAGTTCTGTATCTCGTACAGAATCAAAGGGTTGCTTCACTCTCCTTGATCCTTGCAGTATATCCACCTATGTCGCCTTTAAATCACTCCTTCAAATTATCTTCTGTAGTTTTCTACTCCTGTTAAAAAAAAGAAATAAAAGGCTCAGTTCTTCAGTTCCCCCTATTTTCCTGCCCCCCTCTTCCCAGTGTGCAAGCATGCCCAAGATGAATCACTGCATAATTATATTCCTATTGCTCGTATCCTTCCGTTGGCTCTCCCTTTCCGCTCGTTTCATGCTTACTTGCCAATCAAGGCTAACATTTGGGGTTTGATTCTTTGCTGGGGTTCATTAACCATATGGAAGATCTTCAGCAGCAGTTTAGGGGTCACCTGAGAGCCTCCAGCCCATGTCACAATCCCAGAGGGGAGGCTTAACACAGCCTTGCAGGTACTCCATCCCTTAATTTGCCTTGAAAAATTGAGCCCTGCTTTAGGCTCCTAGCAACGCTGTGGCTTTGAATTGGTGTCTGAGGTGAGAGAATAGTTTGCCTAACTTTCCAACTGTGCACAGGAGGGATAAGCTTTGGGGATGCTGGCTTTCAAGGGCAATGGTGGGTGCCAGGGGTTTGCTTATACGGTAGTCTTCTGTAGCTGTTGTATAAGCTCTCCTGTATAGCTCTCCTCACCTCCAGGGGTGAGAACAGGGAGAGAGCCTAGGTAGGCCAGTGCTTGGTAAATGAGGTAAGGAATTGACAAAGGGATTTGGAGCTTCATGTTTACGCTGCATTTTCTGCAGACATGCTGCTGAGGTTGCTGGGATGGAATTTGGCTTTTCCCCAGTTCCCTTCTGGGAGGCCAGCCATGTGTGCACATGAGGAAGATCTGCAGGACACAAGGGTGCCCTAAGATATGCTGATCAAAGTTAAATTTCAAATAAAGAAACCAGGGCTGGACACTCATGGAGGTAGAGGCTCTACCAGGTAGTCTTGGTCCTCATCTTCCCTCTTTGTCAATTATTTACTTGGGTTGCAGCTCTCAGAGGGACCTCAAGCATGTCAAGAGCCTCAAGTGGCTGGGTGCTATTTTGGTGCCTTCCTTCAAACCTCACAGCCTGTAGTGGTAACAAGGGCATTCTTGCAGCCAGGGTCTTTTTCTATCCATGCTCTGGTTGTGCATCACCTTCTGGCTGTCACTGCTTTGTGCCCCTGGTTTCAGTCATCCCTGCTTCATTGCTCCATTCTGTTCTGTCTCTGGGCTTTGTGGTTGCAAAGCACTGGATCCCTCAGGCTGCAATTTGAGCTGCTGCTT
>NW_008656305.1:78894-79601 GCF_000695815.1 Acanthisitta chloris | reverse complement strand
GCGAGCCCCCGGCGGGGCCGTGAGGCCAAGGGGGCGGCGTGACTCGAGTCACTGCGTCACAGAGCGTTCTGAGCTGGAAGGCACACACAAGGATCGTCAGTCCAACTCCTGGCCCTGCACAGAGATCCCCGAGAATCACACCATGCACCTGAAAGCATTGTCCAAACACTTCTTGAGCTGTGTCACACTTGGTGCTGTGACCGTTCCCTGGGGAGCTGTTCCAGTGCCCAACCACCCTCTGGGCGTACAACTTTATCCTAATAGACAACCTAAAGCATTGCCTCCCATTTTCTGCCTCCCTGCCTTCTCTGCTATAGTCACACAAAGACAGGATATTCAGGGTTGGAAGGGACCCACGAGGATCATCAAAGTCCAAATCCTGGCCTTGCACAGACATCCCTAAGGATCACACTGTGTGCCTGACAGCATTGTCCAAACACCTCTTGAGCTGTCGTGCCTGGTGCTGTGACCACTTCCCTGGGGAGCCAGTTCTAGTGCCCGACCACCCTCTGGGTGAAGAACTTCTTCCTAATATCTAACCTAAAACCTATCCTCCTTCAGCTTACAGGCATTACCCCTTGTCTGATTAGTATATGCCCTTGTGAAAAAGATGAATAATTGGTATTAAATGAGTGAGGAAAAATATCTTTTTCTGTAAAATCTAGGGAGGGTATTTCACCTCCTAGAGGCCTCCACCCTGTGCCATC
>NW_008656305.1:69953-78720 GCF_000695815.1 Acanthisitta chloris | reverse complement strand
CCTGTGCAGTGCACCTATGACCTTAATGTTGGTCTGATGTCCACAGAATAGAATTTACTTTGTGAGTGTCACTTGGTGTTCTGTCCTTTGACCTAAGCAGAACATATGTTTTTGCTGAAGGGAAGGAATGTCTTCTTTGAATGATAGTAACTGGAATATCCAATTGTTATTGTTAGTGAGAAATAATAATCAGTGACCTGTCTAATCCCAAGGAAACATCCAGGGATTTACTTGGGCACACTATGCAAGTATTAGGAGTGCTGTTAGTTTTACCAGCTATTCCTAGAATCATAGAATTTTATGGGTTGGAATGGACCTTATAGATCATCTAGTCCCAACCCCCTGCCATGGGCAGGGACACCTCCCATGAGATCAGCTTGCTCAAGGCCTCATCCAGCCTGGCTTTGAACACTGCCAGGGGTGGGACATCCACTACCTCCCTGGGCAACCTGTGCCAGTGTTAACCACCCTCACAGTAACATTTCTATTCTTCAAATTTTTTATTTTAAATTTTTAAGTCATGTTTCCACTGTGCCTTGTTACATATTTACATCACTATGTTTCCTTAGTTTGAATGTTAAACATTTTCACCTATGGTTAAACAAACAAAACCCTCTATCAATAGTTTCCTACTAGTTAGTACCTGTTTTTTATTTCTGTTCCTAATTGACTTAAATGGTGTCCCCCTCCAAAATCCTGTTTCCATAGTCACCATGGCTGGACTCTGCTGAATGATGCTTTATGAAAACTACCACAAAGCTAATAGCTGCTATTTCAGTGGGGACATGTGTTGCAGGATTACTGTCCAAGGTATTTTCTTACCTTTTTTCTGGGCTTCACAAAGAGACAAGGAGACACATGTTTCTTCCTTGGAATGTCTGTAAGGGTACATAGCACAGTAGTTGTGCTTTATCAGGGTTTGGTGCCAGAGTAGAGGTTGTGATGGTGAGTTCCTAGTAAGCAGAGGAAGCTTCATCTACTTTCTTAATTCTAATCTACAATTCTTAATAGAGACTTGTCATCAAAACAGTTCGAGGAGGAAATTCCAAAAGCATTTTGTTTTATGTAGTTTGGCTGGCCTTCATCTGCTAAGGGAAGCCCCAGCAGGCAAATAATCCTTGCCAGCAGTGAGACAGAGAGAGGCTGCTTTGTCTTTCCTACTCTGTCACTCAGACCTTTTTGCTTTTTCTTTTTTTTTTCTCAACGTTTTTTTCCATGCTCTTTGACATTTTGCCAGACTTCTGCAATTAAATACAATACACTTTTTATATTTTCTCATGCAATTACAAAGACTTGTTGCTCTTTTTTACTGATGTGTATCTAAGTCTCAGCTGCTAGACAGGCAGAAAATTAAAATTCTCCAATATTTGCGACCACAAATTAAATCTGAATGCTCAACAGCTGCTGAAGCTTTATGTTTGTTGCTAAACTTGACAGACACAGACTATCCCTGCTGCTGGAGCTTTGTGAAGTGACAGGAGGAGTGAAACAATCAGATATTTTTGTGTTTTATTTTCCCCTTGATAATTAAACTGGCTTGATGTTGTGGCTAATTTGGCCTATTGGGAATGCAGATTTACTGACTGGAGCTACTGCTTTTACTGGGCCACACTTCTGATCTGTTGGGCTCAAGTCTGGCAGAGCATAAACCCAGTATAAAGTTTTTTGCTTCAGTGCAATTTTACCAGCTGCTATTAATTGTGTTGTAAAGACAGGTTTCAGAAATTGTTTGATGTCCACTTGATAGGAGAGAGTATCTTTGAATGTATACCCTTTCCTGAACACAAGAAGCCGTCAACATATCGAATGTTTGTGCTGGATTTCGTTGCAAATGCTCACATCTAAGGTTACTGTGCTGTTGTTCTTTTGGTTATAGTGCTGAATTATTCAATATCATCATCCACTGCCCTTCTTCTTAGAAGATCTCTTTCACTATTAATTATTAAAATGCGTACCTCCGCTTCCTTAATTAATGCTGGTGTTTCTTATTAAGGGACACAGCTCCCACAGCCCTTTGTGTGTGGGAAGTGTCTATTACATGTTCACTCTCCCACAGCCCTTTGTGTGTGGGAAGTGTCTATTACATGTTCACTACTTCAGGTAGGCATCTGACCACATCCAAGGCAACTGGGTTCATACCCACCTCTGACCATAACCTCTGGGCACAGTTCAGCTGGTATAAGTAATGAAACGTTCCAAATCAAGCAAAGAGAGCTATGAGCAGTGAATGTAGCAGGGTTCTAGGTCAACACCACCACTCCTGGGTCCCCTTCCAATTTTGTTCACAAGTTACAGTAAAAACTTGGAAAAATATGGTTTGGATGTTGAATACTACTTTTTTTCTGATGCTGCAGCTGGTTGTAATTTCTGATAGTTGTCAGAAGTGCCTGTGTGCTCCCATTCCACATCAGGCTTCAGCACTTAGATTGTATTCTGTCTGGAACTAAATTGGCTTAATGCTTTTAAATGGCTAACTATGATTTGTTAGTTATGAAAAGGCTCTTCTGCAGTTGACGCAGTCGGAGGGATGTCTTTCCCTCTTTGCAAGGAAAACATAGATAGTGTTTATTTGACTTTTTTTTTTTTTTTTAAGATTGTTTAAATAGCTGGTGCAAGGGAGGATCCTAGGTATTTGTCTCCTCAGCCTTTGTCTCTGTAGGGGATAAATTCTGCACTCCCATCTGTCACATGAATCCAGAGCTGTCAGACATAACCAAGAGCAGACTAGGCCTTTTCCTTTTCTTCCCTCACTTTTTTTTGCCCCTGATGCTTATTCTTCGCTTCCTTGCACAGTCTTTGTTCTCCTGCCCTTCTTTGGTGTTTTTCAATGGCATTGCTGGCAACAGGAGAAGCTATGAACAGCGTGAATTAGTCATTCTTTCATGGGAAACTCCAGTGGGGGGAGACTACACTAGGCACTTGTAATGCTGCTGACGTGCACTTACAAGACAGGACAAAAAGTAAACGCTCCTGCAAGGGGTGAGGGGAGTGGAAACACAGAGTTACTGGGGCTCAGTGCTGGCACACTTCTAGTCAGAAAAGCTTCAAATGAAGCTGTTTGGGTAGTTTACTCTTTGTTTCCCTGTAAACTCACATCAGCTGGATTGTTTTCTGCATGAGGCCTTCTGCTGAAACGCTGTGAATGCAAACTCAGCTTGTAGGCAAATCTCTTCTCTTTCTGTAGTCTGTGACCCCATGATTGCTGCTGGTTTCTGTTACTTGTTATGTGCCTGAAATCTAAAGGTCTGTGTCCCTTCTGAGGCACAGATTTGACATTTAAAAGCTCAAGCATATACAAAATTCTTCTAAAGCATATACTACTGTCTTAAAATTAAGACAGTGTGGCTTTTTGTCTTTCTACTATTATGGAGTGTCTGACACAGTGTGAGTGAAATGTTGTTTGCAGAATTTGATTTTTATCACTTTATTTTGCCCAGGTTTACAATGAGTTGTTGACAGCACTTCAAGTATTTCATTTCACCCTTTGTCTTGTGAAGTCATTTTTCTTCCCCTGTTGTTTGTATAGTCTCTCATGCACATCAAAAAAGGGAGGAGAAAAGCAGGGTTAGAAAAGTCCAGGTGTTTCCAGGACTAGTATTTATTGTGTACAGTTGACATATTTAGATGTTAGTTTTGATGTGAATAGTGCCTGTGCACAAAGGGACAGGGTTTCAACTGGCTTAACTTGAAGTAAATAAAGCATTTATCCAACCTTGGGAATTGACGATTAAACCTTGTTCCTCTGCTTGGGCCAGTTAAGTATGTCTGAAGTTTGATGACAATGGTAGAATCTGTTTTAGGGTCAACAGGGTGTATGAAGTAAAATGCTGTTTATGATCAACCATGTTTCTCCATGGATGTTGAGTTTCCAATGTCCAGACATTTCTTTTGTCACTGAACAGTGTAATCTGACTTATCCTGGTCACCTGAACTACCTCAGTTATTCAGTCATGTCAGTTAGTCACCTTAGTTGTCAGTAAGACAGCAGGTAGAACGCATGGAGTAGATAAAACATACACTTAAAATGTCATCTGCAGGAGCAATTGAGATTTTTATTTGTTTGGTGTGTTTGGTTTTTCTTCAATTCAATGCAAATGTCCTGTGGACATACCCCAGTTATTTCCTGATGTGTTAGTAATGAATTGGCTGTGCCATGGCGTTTGCATGCAGTCATGAAGTTCACTCTCTGCTTCCTGGAACAAAACCAGTTCCCAGCAGTGCTATTGCGCTTGTGCCATTCCATCCCCAACCTTGAAGAAGCCCTTTCTGGCACAGGCAGTGAGGAATAGCGTTTGTAGGCGTAGCTGTTGCGTGGATCTTTGCTGTCTTACGAGTTGACACACAAGGTGTTGTGGTGGTGTTTCATGTTGATGATCATTATGAGCCAGCTAGAGGGAGAGACCATTCTGGCACACAGAATAAACTTGTCTGTGTTGTTTGAATCGAGGTTCTTCTCTGCAGCGAAGTAAAAAATGTACAAAACTGTGTGGCATTTTTGTTTATTTATTTATTTCAGTGAAGTGGAGCATTGTATATTGAGAAGGCGAAATTAGGACAGGAAAATAGGCCATTTAAGTACAGTGACTAGAGCAACCCACAACTAGGTCAGAAATTAGCTCCTCCAAAGCACAAAGACATACAAGTGTTCAGCTTAATAAATCTAACAAGTGGTTACAAAGGAAATAACAGTTTGTGCATCTTTACTCTTGAAGAGACAGATAATGAATGTGTTCTTTGACAAACTTTCTGACCAGAATCTAAATGGCATAAAGTTCTCGGTTTGAGCCCAGGAAGTCAGATGGCTATTAGAAAACTACCTAGAAGAGAGACTCATTCAATCAAAATAATCTACAGGCAGATCTGAAGCTGTTGTTCTGGATGAAGTGCCTGGTGTCCAGCCTTTCTTTTTAAGCCATTCTTTATGACTGCCACTAGATCTACCATGCAGTGGTTAAAAATAACATTGGAGTGTAACAACAGCTTGTCTACTCATTAATTCAGTTGATGCCCGTGTATTTTGAATTGGCTCATGAATAGTGCTCACCAGATAAAAGATAGGCTTGCTGAAGTTTGTCCCTCTAATGTTTGCAGACAGGTGAGGGGAAAAAACCCCAAAACCGTAAAACAAAGGACTCAAATAGCCCCAGGGCACAGGCTTTAAAGGGAAATAGTATTTCAGAGGTCAGCCTGCTAAAAATAGTAAAAGAGACAAATACTTATTTTATAGGTTCAGAAGCTCTTGGGGTTTCTGAAGATTTTAACTGTACAAATTGCCTTTTGGCACATTTTAAATCCATTTTGAATTAGGCTGATAGAGGATTAGGACAAGGAGAGTTTGTTGCATCTAGTGTGTTAAAGAAACAACTGGAGGCTGAAAATGGTATTTTGTATATCAGCAGTGTAGCAGTATAATGACATTTTGAATAGTAGTATGTGAAAGGCTTGACCCAAAGGCCAGTGCTTCTGTTCAAGAGCAGGATTTGGGAATGTTTTGAATTTGGGCTGGTTTTAGTTAAGCCTGAAAGGGCAGAATTCTAGATCCAGGAAGTGAAGTGGTCTTGTGCCTCCTGCACTCAAATCCAAACTTACTTGTGCTGTCATGTATAGGCATTGACATGCCTCTCTGGAGAGCTGGGTAACTGCTGGGAAGGAAGCCTCTCGGAGACTGTGTGCATCATGCTCTGTTCTCACGGGAAGTTTGTCAGTGCAGTGAGACTGTGTGCATCATGCTCTGTTCTCACAGGAAGTTTATCAGTGCAGTGTGCTGGCACCTGGCCCACTGCCACATCTGTCTTCAGGTCTGAAATAAACCCAGCAAACTTCAGCAGTAAAGAGAAGTTAAGACAATAGCTCTGTGATTAACAGGACATGTTAATGTCTGTGGACAATCAGTGGGGTGTAAGCAGTGGGAGAGTAGTTTTCAGATCAATTGCAAGTTTTATTGGTTTTATGTTATGTCTGCTGCAGGTTCTCATTACCACCATATCCCAAAGATTTCTTCTTTATCACATTCAGGTGGAAACCATCACCCCTTGGTTCTGGTTTGAAGGGAAAATGGATACTATCTCCTGAATGCCTTCCCAGGTGATTCCCTGGGAGAGTTCCAAGAAATCCCAAGAACCAGAAATCCAAAGCGTTTACAAGTACGTAGAAGAACAGTAGTGGATGATCTGAGGAAGACCTTGTACTGTGGGAGCATGAGGGTGAGGAGGAAAGCTAGGCATCACAAAGGAGTTTCGAGCACCAAGGTTCTGATATAAGCTGCTTTGCTAAGTGATCATCACCAGGTCTGTCTGTTGACTGTGTTGCTGTTCCTCCCGTGCCTGTGAGCTGTGTTGTGCCTGCCACAGAACCATGGACTACACAGGTTGGAAGGGACCCCTGGAGGTCATCTAATCCAACCTTCTGCTCTAAAGCCAAAGCAGTTTTCTGGGAGATGTTCAGTCAAATTTTGAACATCCCTAAGGATGAAGGGCCGCAGCCTGTCAGGCAACTTGTTTCGGTGCTCTCACTGTGAAACCCTTTCCATTATCAGAATTAACCTTGTGGCAATCTGTGGCCATTGCCTTGTTCTTTTGCTGTGTCCGTCTGAGAAATTTGGCTCCATCTTCACTCTAACTCTCCTTTTTGAGAGTGGAAGACTGCAGTCAGATCTACCCCCAGCCTTCTTCTATCTAAGTTAAATAAACACAGTTCCATTGTCATTCCTACGTCATTTGTTCAGGAGCCAGAGGAGTCATTTTTTCCCCTGTGACATCCTGAGCTGGTATTTGCCTTTGGCATCCTGCTAAAGTGGAGCAGATCACTTGTGAGAGAATAGAGACATTTCATCCAAACCAGCAATCCCCAGGTGAAAAATATTCACAGGATGAAGAGAAAGACAGAATGCCAAATTTTGGTGTATCTGCTGTTTTTTTCCCATGGTTTCTGTAAAGCACAGTCAGTGTGCTCACCCTGCTCCATCAGCATGGTTTAGCTGCGGTAAAGTTAGCTGCTGTGGTTCCGTGGCGATGTAAAAATCTTTCAGAAATGGACAATTTGGTTATGAGCAAAACCTTGAAATCATGAGCAGTAAATGGCTCAAAATTCAGAAGGTAATTTTAAAGAACCTAATTTCTTTCCTAATATCAAGTCTTAACCAGTGTCATGACTAATTTAGACACCTGGCATACATTTTGAAGCAGTTGGTTCAGTGCTAATGCTATGTGCCCCTAGCAAATCATCTGTCTTTAAAATATCTCATTATTAGAACAGCTTAGCTTCTTTGATTGCAAAGAGAAGACCTACAGCCATGAACTGCCAGGAAAGTGAATGCAGTACTTCTGAGCGTGCGTGAGGAGCATATAGAAAAATCTGTGACTCTTTAGTTAGGAAAACAACCTGCCACTGCCAGCCAGTTCTGCTGCATCACCACCATCATCTGTGCAGAAGCTGGGAAGCAGTTTCATCATCTGGTCTTTTCCCTTGACGGCACTAAAAGCTTATCAGGCCCTCCCATAAAAATTTAAAGTAACATGAGTGCTCAGGAGTATGTTCATCTGTAAGCACAACTCTTTGTTTTCCAGTGGTCTTCCAGCAGGCAGATGACACTAACAGTGGAGTATATACCTAGTAACTAGGAAATGGAAGTAAGAACATTGTATGTTATGAGGAGTGTCAGGTGATATCTGGAGTTTGACAGTGAAACCCTAAAGTCTTGCAATTATTTTGAATTTAATGCTTTACTCTTGAGCTATATGTGCAGCTCCAGTACAGTAGCAGACACAGCAATGTGAAAATCAGCCCCTTTGTCTTGGTGTGGAGTGCATTTCTGACTTTATGTAAGCTAAGCAATATATAGGCTTACACATTTAAACTTAGCTTTGTATTTTATTCTACAGTTTTGTTGCTTATATAGCCTGTCTGCTATCAGTGCCCAAACATCTGCATTAGGGATATTACACAAGCTGACAGTCAGATATTGGTATCTGCAATAAGTAATCCCTTAAGCACACAGGAATTTTCTATCAATCGGGTTGGCTTGGTACAATTTCCCTAAAAGAAAGATAAAGCTGATAGGGCCTGGCTTATCTTTCACCGAAGTTTCTTCTTGGAGTCCCAATACTTGCCTCTTTCTATTGTCTGGCTTCCCAGTCTGCAATCCTAGTTTAGGGTTTGCCCTTTTGAAACTGTGGTTTATTGTGTTTCTAGTTGGTGCTGGTCCAGACAGCCATCAGTTGAAAAAATATTGATATGAATGGGCCAGGTATTACCTTTGGTTTGTTCATTTTTTTTCTATGCAGTTGATTTTTACTCTACTGCTTATAGAGATGAAGAGTGTCCTGCCAGTGTGCTAATATGGTTTCCATTTAATTGTGTACTTCACATAGGCCAAGAACCCTTCTGCAAGAGCATAAGAGAAACAAAGAGTAAAGGATGAAGGAAGAACACAGCAAGTTTATGCTGTTCTATTTTCTTTCTTTAAAAAAAAAAAGTTAATGAGTGAAGAATCCCAAAATAGAATATTTGCAGTGACTGTGCTTTACAGAATGTACATTGAATTCTAAGCAAATCTAAAGGTAAATCTAAAGGTAAATCTAAACTTAATTCTGCAGAAAAGTTTATGTGATGGTGGATTTTCAAGTTTAAAATAATTAGTTTACTTCCTAGTATCAGCTGGAAAGTGGTTTCGACACCATCTTGTGTTTCATTTCCACCTTCTATGTATGAGTGAGAGATGGCAGCTCTGGAAGCTGCCAGCCTGTCATCACAGGAGTGGCTTTTCTTC
>NW_008656305.1:53373-69923 GCF_000695815.1 Acanthisitta chloris | reverse complement strand
ACAGCAGCCCAAGTCATGGAATCTCGCAGTATGCTTGGTGCTGCTCACCTTGTTGATGCCATTGAGAGAGACACAGCAGCTGGCAAAACAATAACCAAGTGCTGATGGAAAACAAGGTTGCTTCAGCAGTAGCAAACCAGTTTAAGTATGAATCTACTTTTTAAAGGATCCAGCCTTAAATTATTGCTATGTACTCTGAATAAAGTGCTCTTAATGGCTGCTCTTCCTCAGGAAATATTCCTTTGTGTAATTTAGGTAGAGCAAGCAGTCAGTCATATTCTGACTATTGGTGCTAAGAAGTTTTTCTTGAAGCAAGAAAGAAGTGAACTTCAGGTCTCTTTCACCTGCTTCTCATTGCTATATCTGTGTTGTGGCTGAGTCTCCACCACTTCATCCCCCTAAGTGTCTGCAGTATTTCCAGTATCTTGATGTCTGCCTTGAGTGTCATCTTCATCTCTGAGATAAAGGACAGGAGGGTCATATCAGAGCAAAGCAGAAGATCCCTCAGAGGATTTGCTCCAAACACTGGGTAAATCCTTAACTGCTAAGACAGTTCTTCATTTAAACTGTATGCTTTTTTTTATTTAGCATTCCTGTGTCAAAGGCTGATTTTCCTGACCAAATGGTGTAGGCACCTCTGCATTTGGGGAGTAGAGCACACTTGATATTTTTATTCAATAGTCAGGGTTCTTTTACAGTGTTTTATCAGATCTGTTTAATATTATTTTCCTGAGATGGGTGATTTCTGGGTTTTGTTTGCCTCTGAAGAAGGATATATTTCTGCGCATTACAGACTAGCACAGCAGTGAGTGATGGCTGGTGAAAGGTGGTTCAGTAGCATAATTATACTGTCTCCAAATACCTTCTCCAAAACTGGAAGGAGTCTCTGGTTGTGACTGGGGAATCTGGTTCATATTGGGGGAATATGTGGTTTTCCAATGCTTCCATTTTATAGGGTAGAGTAAGAACCCTTGGGAATTCAGACTATTTCTGAGTTCCTGATGTTTTAAGTGACTTTTTGTGAGAACAGTTAGCATGAATTTCAGTAAGGAAACAAAATTCCATCTAAAATGTCATCTACAGCATGGTTCAGATCCTTCCACTACTACAGGACTGGCAGGTTGTTGCTCTGCTGTCACTCGTGTTTATATTTGTGGAAGGCAAACATAAATGCTTTTGTGGTTTTTTGCCTCTAGTTTACTTTTAGGTTCCCATCTATACTATTAAAGCTGTCCCTAGTGGATTCTTCCCTTGATATGGGAAAAAGTTGTCCTTTTTCTTGCTCTCCGAGGATTAGTATTCCAGGAAGACCACACTTTTCCTCTGTGCCTTTTTCACATTAAAACTTCAGGGTTGCTTTGCAGCATCAGCACCACCATGTGTTCCTCCTCAGTCAGTTGTCCATGTGTTGCTTACAGCTTTCAGACCTCTCCCAGACCCTATGGAAGCCATTTGGAGTCTGGGGTCATGAGAACCAGTTGGTTTAGGACTTCTTTAGTAAATAGTCTTTGATTTATCCATCCTGATTCTTCTCTCCTGCATCAGATTCTTGCATTTCATTCATCCTACTCTAGTAATGTACAAAGGTGACATTGTGCACAGGCAGAGCATAAACAAGTGTCTCTTTGCTTTTCTAGTCCTTCAAGGGAGAATTGTGTTATTCCAGTTTAAATAAATCATCCAGATGTGTGATTGTATCATTTGAGCAGCATTTTTGCCCTGAGAATCCTTCAGTTTGCAGGAGCACCATCAGGTGCTGTTTCAGGAGAGTTTCTTTAAGAAAGAATAAATTCAGTTGCTGTAACAGCCATGAAATTATAGCATAAATATAATTTCAGAGATGCTACCTCAATCACTAAACTATAACAAGCTATTATAAAAATACTAAAACTCACCCACACAAGCAAAACTAAGAAAACGTGCAAAGGGAACTGTGGATGTGATTATACAATAAATGCAGTTGAAAGCTGAAATAAAAGGAAAAAATTGAGATGAGAGGATAGTTGGTAACAGGGAGCTGGGTGTGACTAAGAGGAGCAGCACATGAGAGAGTGCTGCATGCATGCTGCTTGGTGCAGAAGGGACAACACATGACCTTGAACAATGCAGGTATTCTGAATTACCTTTCTGTCCTGCTTTTTTTGTGGCCTGTACTTCTCTTGGGACTGCTGCTTCTCTCTCACAGTCTTTGCAGTGTTTGCTGGCATTTCCCCTGACAAGCTGCTGGCCTCTTTGGGTTCTCAGGAGACTGCATCCCTACAAATCTGGCTGCTGTGACTATTTTAGCACTCGATGCAGATTTCCCTGAGGAACAGAGGAATTGTGCCAGATGTGGTTCATGCACTCTGCTTCCCCTGGGCCCAGAAGGGAGGCTGTCTGCTGTCTGCAGGGCCACCAAGGGGGTCTGAAGCGATGGCACTTGGTCCCTGCCCCAGCCCCAGGAAGGAGATTCCCCTTCCTGCCCCCAGGCCAGGGGCTGCAGGAGGTGTCACTGCACAGGCTCTTCAGCAGTGTGGGAGGGCAGACAGCTCTGATTGCAGGTCCAGAAGTTTAGCTGATGGAGACAAAATGTTTTCCCACTATTTTTGGAAATCTGGGCCAACCTGTGAGGGAGAGGAGGGTGAGAAACCATGGTAAATGAGAGCTGGTCTATCTGGGAGCAGAAGGCATTTCCATGTTGGATTTGTTGAATTACATGTGGCTTGTGAGGAGAGATATTCTCAGCTGTGTACAGGATGAGATGCCCTTTTATTAGAAATCAGCCTTAATGGGTTCTTCTGAAACAGCTTTACAGGTTCAGAGGTTTCGGAGTTCAGTAATGTCTTAAGTGTGAAGCAAAATGCAGGTGATAGGAAGTCTGTGATAACAAGAAGAAGTATTAGGTTGTTTCTGTTAAGCCCAGAATCCCACTGTCTTGAGAAAATCATAGAAAAATGTTTTTTATTTTCAAAAGGTGGGAAAAGTGTAATCTTCCATGTCTGTCCATGAACTGCTTCCATTTCTTGACACCAGAGAAATTTCCGGTTGTGGAACTATAGTGTCATTTCCAGGCTCTTTCAGGAGATGTCTTTGCATTGGTGTTGTCCCAAGGGCCTGGATGTTAGGGACAGAAAGGGACAGACTTGAAGCCAGGATGGGCACCAAGCCACATGATAAACACAGGTTTTTTTTCCCAGCTAGTGTAGCACTGTCTGTGATCCTTGAGCAAAAGTGGAAAAGTCTGAAATTCCTTTATTTGAGCTTCTTTAGGTCATCAACACAGTAAAAGAAAGAGATCTGTGACAACTTTTAACTTTTTCTTTCACTGACATGTCCTACTTATTCCACAAACTATAAATTATTTGCTTTCTCATTTTCTTTAGAATCTCTTCTGGTATCACAGTTATTATCTGTTTCCTCTTGGGTGGTCTTATTGATATGAATCTAACTAAATTTTAGATCAGTTGTTCTCTGTTGGCTTTTCTTTTTTCAAGGCTGCTCCTTCTATTTTGAACCCAGGGAAAGACTGATGTACTTGAAAGCTTATTGATTTTTCCCAGCTAGACTAGTGGGTTTTATAACATAGGTCTGGCTACAAACCTTATTTTGGTCATGTCCTTGGATACATCAACAATATTGTTTTGTTATTTCTTCTGGTGTAGTCTATGGCTGTCAGTGTTATGCAAATATCCCAGCAATAACTAGTAATGTTATAGAGAGTGTCATGTTGGTCTGTCAGCAAAGTTCCTAATCCTCATCAGGGAAAAATAGACAGAAAAATCTCAGGCAAATGATGTACTGGAAGAGACTGCACTGCAAAGGTATCTTCTTGTTCGGAAATTGCTGTGACACAGTCACTTGTTCATTCTGGGTTGAATCAATCATTTTTATTTCTGTGTGTTCCTAAATCAGAGAGATTCGGTGTTCACAGGTGTGTTTCTCCCTGCTGGAGTTCAGAGAAGTTTGCAATTTCCCTGCAGTCTCTTAGGAAGAAGAGTGCTGGATGATATGGAAGCAGACACTCGAGTCACAGAATCACAGAATCCTCTGAGCTGGAAGGGACCCATAAGGATAATCAAAGTGCAACTCCTGGCCATGCACAGGACATCCCCCAGAGTCACACCACGTGCCTGGTAACGCCATCAGTAGAAATGCTGTGGTGGCTGTAGGACGGAGTGGCAGGTGCTAATGTAGAACTGTTAAATGAGACACTTGGAGTGAGGTAATTGAGTTTCTGGCAGCCAGCAGCCATGGGAGTGACAGATCCGAGTACCAAAATGTTACCTGTCAGTCTGCAGCTGTGCCACATTAGCAGCTCCAGCACTGGCCTTTTTCCTCCTGCTGAGTAGGAGAGGATGGTGGATCTAGCCATATACAGTCCAGCAATACCTCTCCAGTGCTAATGGGAACATTTCCTGTGTGTGTGCAAAGCAGAGACATCTATGTGGTCCTGCTTGATGATGGCTGAGACAAAAAGTGCATTTCACTCTTGCATCCCTGTGGGAGAGGTGATGGGAAAGCAAGCATGTAGTTTGCACTCTCCTAATCTGGATCTCTTTGGATGAGTACTAAGGACACTGCTCTCCCAGAAGGTGGCAGGGAGAGGTGATGAGGTCAGACTCCAACCTGCACAACTCCTAGTGAAGCTCCTGAGGTCCCATGTAAGCTCAGGACTTCTTTCTTATCAGAAAACAGTCACAGAATCATAGAATTTTAGGAGTTGGAATGGACCTTACGGATCATCTAGTCCCAATCTCCCCTGCTATGGCCAGGGACACCTGCCATTAGACCCGGTTGCTCAAGACTTTATCCAACCTGGCTTTGAACACTGCCAGGGCTGGGGCATCCACTGCCTCCCTGGGCAACCTGTGCCAGTGTCTCACCACCCTCACAGGAAAAAATGTGGGTAAACTGGAAAGACCCAGAAGGGGCCAAGCATCTGAACCCCCTGCTAGTGCCTGGGGTGATGTGAGCTACCAGGCCTCTGTGGGAGGAAATAGAGGCCACTGCTGTGCTGGTAATCAGATTCTCGCCAAGAAAAAAATAGCAAGTGAGCAGGTCATCCAGGACACCACTGCAGCAGCTCTGTGACAAGGGCTAAATATAGGCTACGTGTGCATCCTGGGAGTGCTTGCCTGCCTGAATTGCATCTTCTGCAGGTGTTGGCGTAACGTCCCTTCCTAGGATTTGTTTCCATTTACATGAAGCTTTAAAGGCCCATGTCGCTGTTAAGGAGCAAAAATGAACTTTTCCTTAAAATAGCATAGCAAAACCAAAGTCCTGGTGGAAAAGTAGAAGAAGCCAACCCTGAAGATTTGATTTTACCCTCTTTAAAATCAAAAGATGTGGCTTTTTTTGGAAAACGTATACTTATGTAATTTGTCCTAATTTTGGTTCTTAATAACCAGCACAGCTCAGCCAGCACTGAATGGTTGGCTGCAATTAAACTCTGTAATGTTATTTGTGGCTCTTTTCGAGAAAGGACTGGTTTGTCTCAGCCCACAAGTCTTATTTTAGGTAATCCCCATTTTTCAATGCAAATGTGATTTTAAAGGTAGTTATTCTTGTCCATGAACATGACAGGGGCTTAAAGCAAAGCCTTTGGCATGCCAGAGGAGACAAGTTACAATTACCAGGAAGTTTATCATTGCCTCAGGAAGGACATGCTTGGGAGCGACAGGTTTTGTTCTCCATGTGCTGTTTAGACAAACCCAGCAAGGCTGAATCACCATGTGCCCTACATCTGCCACCACTCTAGGGCTGAACCCACTGATTCTAGAAGCTCATGTTTTGAGGAAGGGGTTCAAAACAGAAACCCCACACCCTTACATCACTGAAAGTAAGGGACTGGGCCACATTTTCTTGCTGTTTGCTTGCCTTGAAATACTGCTCTGCATTGCTGAAGTGCACAAGCTGTCCTGAAATAAAACTGTGCTGCTCAAATACAAGACACTAAGCAATTTTTTTCCTTGCTGCTAATGCAATACTGCAGATTCCTGTCAGTGCCCTGTCCCAGACATCACCACTGGGGAGCTGTGCTGGGAGCTGGAGCCCCGTGACGTGCTGTACCAGGGACCTTAAGCCTGGATGCTACCTCCAACCCTCTCTAGTCCATCAGTGCTGCTCAGGTCGGTGCATGGGTGTTTGTTCTGAACAAAGTTCTAACTTTTAAACTGTGGATTATGGCTGCATTGCAAGAAAACATGACTCCCCTGCCCACCAATATCTTTAATGATACCTTATGCTGCTAAATGGACTGGGGGGGCTTTTAACTATTTGAGAAAATGGCTCTCTGTTATTTGAAGAGTCTCTTTTGTGTAAAAGTCTTAACTGTGCACACACAAAACCACTGATGTATCCCTTCCTCTCCCAAGCGTGGTCATAGACTAGATCCTGGGATCTCACAGAGGGTCTCACCTGGTGGATGCTGGTTTCTCTGGGTAGTGAGCACCCTTCTTGCTCAGCCAGCCCAGATTTGCCTCAGGGCTGAGCTCAGGACCTTTTCCACCACTCCTTTTGGCACAGGTCTGGCTGCTGGGTTTGGGATGTGCTGGCCAAGCAGATAAGGGGGATGCTGGTGCAGAAGGTCATTACATGTCTGGGGGAGTAAGTCTCTATTAGCCAAAAGATGGTTAAGGATGAAGCAGGATTACTGCTGAAAACACTGAAGGGAGTGTTGGCTTGATGACGGTTTGTGATCTGGAGGATTAGTGATTTCTATGGGGTAGAAGCCTCATTTGTATAGGGCACAACATAGACCAGCCTGCAATGCAATTAGGTAGTTGAAGCAGTAAGAAATAGGAACTGTGTCAGCCCCTTTCAGATTCTTAAGCACTGCTCTAACCAAGGAGACTGTAAAACCTCACTGCTGCATCCCAAGGATGATGCAGTCCCTGTCCTGGAAAGCACTTGCACACCAGAGGACTGTTTTAAAGCAATATAATTGGCTTGCTTTGTTAAAACCTCAGCATGATTTCAGAAGGGAGAGGCTAGAAACGAAGAATCACCTTCAAATTCTGTAATCCCCATTTTATAGTACACCCTACTGCAATTTATTGTCAAGTGAAATATATATGTACAGTTCTGACACTTAGATTGCACTGATGTTTAAAAATTGAATGCAATATATTATGTGAAGCACATTTTCTTTGCCGTATCTACTTTTATAAGACAACTGATTCCATATTTGAAAAATCTATTTAGTGCTGACTTTAGTTTCTCCAGCAGAGAAACACTAATTTGAGGGTTGTGTTGAAGAAACACTTAGGGTTGGGAACATTTTTAACTGAAACGCAGACACTGTGGAGGCTTCCAGAGAAGGGTGCTTTGCCTGAAGAGAGTCGTATCAAAAGCTCTGCCCAGCTTCTAAACCACTACTTTCTTGAAAAACCTTATCATTACAGGCATCTGTACTGAAATTCAGTCTGATGCAAACAAGATCTATTTCTATTCATGCCCCTAACTAGTTCAGCTACCTAACACATGTGCATTGCAGGTCCCCATCTGATCTGATCTCAGAGATTAAGTGGGGGAAATTCCTGACAACTAGATTCAGAAACACTTAGTGCATAATGATTTTGCAAGCTGAGAGGGGCTTGAAGGAGCTTCCATTAGGCATGGTATGAACACAGAATACATTGGGGTTTTGGAGCTGCGTGACTGACAATTGGACAACTCCTGTCAGCCCAGAGTGCAACTCCTCACGCTGCTCCAAATCACAAGTCTCAACTTGGCCAGCAGCCCTGTGCTAAAAACACTCATTTCTCTCCAACACATCTATAAATGGAGCCTGGGACAACTGCATCAGTAATCACAGGATATCTCAATTTGGCAGGGACCCATAAGGATCATTGAGTGCAACTCGATGTGTGCCCTGAACTTCAGTGAAGAGGATCCCACTCAGCTCTGCTTATATCTGCAGTATGCTGGGGACACAGCTGCAGCAGGCACCCCAGACTTGCTGCCTTTGTCCTCCAAGAGCCTCCTGCTGCCAATGATTTTTGTCTCCAGCAGATGGCCCAGCCAGCCTGCAGCCAGCTGTGCCCTGCCAAACCTGTCAGTCTCACCACAGGGACACCATGCGGTGTTCTCTGCACGTTATTCTAGGTTGGCACCTCAGAAATCAGTCTGAGTTCTAGATCACACAGAAAAGTGGGTTTATGTACACCCAACTGAATATTCATTACTACCTTAGGAAACCACAATTTTGAATTTGAAATGTTTTTAGCAATGGTGGCTCCATATCGATGACTCAATACTACCATGTCACAGCTGCAGAGTTTGTGAAATGTTCCCAGGTCAGTTGTGCCTGGCAAATTTATTTTCTATAATAACAAGCATGTAGCCAATACATCAGTTCTGCTTTTTAATATGACTATCGTGTGGTCTCCTGTAAGTTACTGGAAATATTTCCCCTTCCAAAGATCAATACCTGTTACAAAACTAAATGCTTCTCTAGATGGGAAGTTGGCATTCAACAGCACTTGATTTCCAGTTGCTCTTTGCTGTTTCCAGTAAAGCTACTTACTGAGACAAAACACTTGCAACCATACGATCTGTGGTTTATATGAAGTGTTGACTTTTCCACAGAAAACTGTACTGTCTGTTAGCTTATTGGTTTCTAATGACCAAATACACCATCTCATGAGTTAATTATGCTCTTTCCTGCCCCCTGTAAGAATACAAGCCTGTCTTTTCTAAACCTGATGTAAATCTCAGATTTCACATGTAATGACTTCTAGTCATGCATGTTTTGAAGCTAATACTTCTCAAATGAGAAGTATTCTTACAAAATTCTTACAAAATTCAGCAGTCCCCAATAACCGAGTGTAGTTTGAACTGAGAAGAGCATATTATTCTACTTCTCATTTGCATAAATTGTAGCTGCAAAATCGGGACTCCACAGATTTGTTCCTGTACATTTTCTTTGAATTAACTAATGGAGTGAATCACCATTTGCTGTGGATATGGCTTATCTGTCCAAAGTGATATGGAAGGACAGGAATAACAATTTATCCCAGTTAACTATGCATGCTGATTTTTTTGGTAAGTATGAAAACTTTCTTTTGATATTCATGTGTCATTTTCTATTGAAGAATCGTAAAAACTTGGGCAAGCCAAATTGGGAAAGCATACACAGTAGCACCACAAAACTAAGATATAAAAGCCATTTATTCAAAAAAATGTGGTGGTGTCAAATCACATACACAAGCCAATATTGAGCTACAAACACAGACCAAACAGTTCTATAAACAGAAATTGGAGTGTTCATATACCATAGTACCTGAAAAAGACCATTAATAAAAAGGAGTCCATAAGTATTTCATTTGACATTTTCTATATGGCTCCTTGCTGGATGTCTTTGCCTAAGTTAGTGTACAATGAGCCAGAGGTAGAGTCCCAAGTAAAGCATCTAATGCCTCAGGGCTCCATTAAAAATCTTTATTCTTCTAAACAAAAGGAAAGTCTAGCCTATAGTTTTCTGTATGACACTGAAGTAAAGCCTCTTTGCTTGAACAGTACGGCATTCCCAAGCGCATTTGGCATTAACCTAGGTTGAGACTGTGCTTTGTTGAACCGTCTCAGTTCTCCTCCCCTTCAGACTCCGACTCTAGAAGAGAAGAAAGAAAAACACTCCATGTAGGTTGCACAAGGACAGTGATGTAATTCTATAAAAATAACAAGATATCCTCCCAAAATGAAAATGAAAATTTTCATGGCATCTAGTGCTTCCTAGGAAAGGTTGGCAGATTACACAGAGAAGCCAGAAAGGAACGCACAGCTTCAGGAGGTGAAGATCTACTCTGCTATCCTCCACGGTGGAGCTTGTCATCTCTCACTGAATTTTGAACCACATCACTATGAATGATTCTGGCCCTCACCTGCAGAGCCACACAATGTGTGTCTGAGCTAAGATTAATAAAGGATCAGCATTATTATTCCTGCTCGCTCTTCTAATTAACATGAGTGGGCTGCACTGCTGTCATCCAGGAAGCACATTTAAAACTATTTGCTCTGCCAACAGCAATCAGCATCAGCATCCAGTCTACCTAGAAAGACACGTGCTGTTACCCCACAGCAGCTATCAAAACTGTACAAACAAAATTTTTAAATGATTTCTATAGCATAAGATAAAAGTAATTTAGAACTAATTTAGAAATAGGAATCTACATGGTGGTTTTGCCACCTCAAGCTACTTTGCATCGTATTTTATTTCTGTCTGTGTTCACCTGACAGGAAAGGGCTCACTGCCAACAAATATTACACCTCAGATTGGATTTCTCAGAGCAAACATGGTTTGCATGTTCTTACAGCAACGTTTTGTCTCCGTCTGTACTGGACTTTGGAATTAAGGACATCTGGCAGAGGGGACATACAAGAAAGGATAAAAATAAAAAGCGGCCAAAAGGCATACAAGCAGAAAATTAAAAGGGAGAAAAAAATGTTTAATTAGACCAAGATTGCCAGTCCAAAATCTCATGTGAAAGGAGCTACCATTTTTATACTGCTACCTGAACATGGGAATAGCTGCAAAGTTTTATCGGCTCCTTGGCATTTCTGCACATTCCCTCCAAGTTTATAAAACTAATTACATTAAATGGATGCAATGAACACTAATAATTCTATCTCTACCTGTTACACATGGATTTATCTTCCCAAGTGATGTGGAATTCTTTTTCCATGCAAAAAAAGATAACTTACTTATTGAGTACAACCCAAAGTATTTTCCTGTGCGGAACATGAGAAAAACCGAGTAAGAAACTAGTTCCCCTCCCAAATAACCATTTTAAAGCAGCAAATACAGACCACATAATCTCAGCCTGACCATTCAGCTAAACCCAGATTCAAGGCAGGTTTATGCTATGTTCATGTTGCCATTAAACATGGGAATAGCAGAAAAGGCACTGAGACAGAAAACTGTTTGGTTGCATGTGCTAACACCAAGATACTTCATGCTGTCATCAGTGTAGTGTGTTCCTCCCTGCAGAGTTTATCTACAGACAAAAGGGACGTGATGATTAAAGGACTTCACGGGGACACCATGATCAGTAAGAAGCAGCAAGTGTTATTTGGCTTAGAAATGCCTGGAAACAATTTGGACAGTCCTGTCTGCTGTTTTCTATTCCTGTATACTTCCCATGTCTGGTACAACTAACTGAAAAACTTAGATTTGATTTGCAAAGAGACTACCACAGTTCTTCAAGTGAACCCCTACCTTCTTCAGCGTTTTGCAGCCACTCCACAAACTTCTTCATCTGGTCAAGAAAAACACTTTTACCTTTAGCAACATGCGCTTCTTTATACCACTTGAGGATAGCTTCTTCACTCAGAACATCAGCTGAAACACAGATCAGTGTTTGTAAAAAATCAACATGTTTTTTAGAGGTCAGCAGATTTTGAACATGAGAGGATAAAGATTGTTTTAAAGGCAGCATAAAGTAAGCTAATGTCATTGCAGTGGAACAAGTTCTGCATGAACTACATTAGGCTACATATACAGAATATTCAATGCATATAAGGGGTCTCAGATGCAATAAAATGTGTAATGTACTCGGCTTAAAATAAAGTATCACATATTCTCCTTCTGTAAAGGAGAGTTCTCTAGTCATCTGTTTTAGATACACCACATAAAATGGTTGGATTAAAAAAAATATAACCACCAGCCTGCACATCTTGGAAGTTACCACAATAAGAATTACTATGCTTTTTGTTGCTGTTGGATCACAGAACTGTGCACATGGTTCTAGAAATCTGAAGTGCCAGACACCTCCTGACTGAATACTTAAAAGACAGCCAGCAGAGATTTTTTTGCAATCATTCTGCCTTAAAAGTTTTATACTGCTTTTAGCTAATAAGTTTTAAGGTCACTATTCAGACCACCCATTTTAAGGGACTGGCTCAGCTGACATTTTTATGCCAAGCATCAGGAACAGAATAGCTGTCAGGGAGGAAATGTGAGGCTAAGTACAATTCACAATAAAGAAATACTAATAAACAGCAAGAACACTTATTGTTTCCAACTGATGCGAATTTAGGTCTAGCAACAGACCTCTAGCCCCAGGACAAAGCTCCTGTGATCCAGGCAAGCCAAAAATCTCAGTAATTGATGGCTGTGGAAGCAAAATCTGGGATCCACAATAGCATTTTGGCAGTTATGTAAGGCAAGAGGCAAGAACAAACAACAACCAAAAAATCAAACTGTATTTGTTCTATAAAAAGACTAAAGACAGCTTTCTACACCTCATTAAAATTTCCATTCTCTTTGTCTTTGAACAAACTACTCTCCTCTGCTCTGCGAAATCAACACATTTCTGTACTTCACTGTTTCCCTGAGCTCCTTGGTGCCATCCCACCCACTGAGTATTTGCTTGCCAAAGCACCGACCCTGACAATCACCTTCTGCTTCAGCCTAAAGTTGTAGCAGATGTGGCAGGGAAGGCAAGAAGACAAACTGAAATAAATGACACCAAAACCCCAAGCATCTGATCAAATGAGACAGAATAGACACATTTCACACATGCTGTTGAATAATAAACAGATGAAAGCAACCAGGGATGTGTTTGAACTTAATCAAAACTATCCCAAGACATCCAACAGTAACTGAATATAAAGTCTCCCTGAAAATTTGGCACTTAGTAAGTGTTGTGTGACTGGAAGTTACCTTGTCTCTGAAGCACTTTTCCAAAATAAAACCTCTTCTGCAGTTTGCTGCAACTGACAGTAATGCAGAGAAAACACAGGTAAAACAGGACTGTGCTGGCTCTAGGCTTTTTTCCATACACAGACCTTTTTCTCCAATGTTACAGAAATGCTGGAGCTAAAAAAATGGTTTTAAACTTTGCATTAAATGCTTGCCAGTAGTCTTTAGCTCGAAGGCATTACAGCATTTAACAAATCAGGATTTTAATTTAGCAAACCTGAAAATATTTCACATGGACTCATGAACCTGCAGTTTAAGGTAAAATTAAAAACTGCAAATGAGAAGCTTACATTCACCACAGAGCCCTGAAGTTCACACAACTACATCTGTAAAACCACTCAGCATATGATACATATTATGAATCTTAGGGACTGACAAAGAAAATCAGGAGAGGTCTCAGAGAAAATAAACCCCAACAAGTAGAGTGATCCCCTCCCACCTCAAGCTCTTGGGCATAGGGGACATTTGCAAGCATGAAGTTGCTCTATATGCTGAAGCCCATTGCTGCATTACAGTTCACATTAAAATACTGTACAAGGAAGTGCCTCCAGGCAGGCACACAGCTCAGTTCAAGAGGAATAGGATTTAAGTCTGGTTTTCTGATTTGCAGACTGTAAGCTCAATGGTTTTGTTGCCATAGAGGAAGGAGGAACTTCTCCCTCCCTCCCCAAAGCCCCAACCTGGTAAAAGCAGCATGCGATCTCACCGTGTGCCTCAAAGATTAAAACATTCACAAGTCAGGCGGATGAAAAATTTGCCTGTATATAACTCCATAGCAATAATCCTCCTACACTAACAGAGGAGAACAAAATACCTTGAACTACCAAAAGGACAACTGCGACTCTCCTTTCATTTCCAAGAAATATTATTTGTAATACATTCATGCCTCCAGTGTTCATAAGGCATGACATTCTCCTGTCAGCACAGAGATGCTCAATTAAACAATCATGCAGGACAGGGTGTAGTTAATCATACCTCTAGGTTGCTTTGAAGCAATGGGAACACTGGGAGAAAATGGAAGGAGGCTGAAGGGAATGATTCATTTTGTATATATAGTTATTCCTCATTAAAGTTGATTATAGATATATTTTAATGTCTGAAGCTGAACACTGTGGTTTGTGGGCGTGTGCACATCATTTTCACTGCAGTCTCAGGTGATGTCAGCCCAGGGGAGCTGGTTTTCCTGCAGGTGCAGCCAACTGCCACTCGAACCACCCACGGCCTCCAGGGACATCCCTCATGAAAGGGACAAGCTGCAGAGCAGAGAGACTGAACAGCCCAGTGTCTTTACTTCAGGGTTAACTGGAAAGTTAAGTTCAGGTCTCAGCTTTGAACTCAATCACCCAGTTCAAATGAATTTCTGCTTTCAACTCAAACCACACAGCCACTGGCAGTGAGGGGAAAAGCACACATTGGCAGCTGCCAGCTCAGTCAATCAATCTGCAAAATGCAACTCTATTGCAGCTAACTCAGCTGGGAGAACAGAGCCTTGAGGCAAGGGCTCTTTCAATGCAAGGAATGTCAGCCACAGTACAGTGAAGGCCTTTATGGTTTGTTTTGGTTTTTTTCCAGGAAAATTTTGCAGCCAGTACCACAAGAAAGTACTTGAATAATGAAGATATTTTAAGATAATCGTGATCCATCAAAAAACAAAACCTGTGTATCGAGTGGAACTTGAAGATTCCATTCTTGAGGCAAGGGCTCTTTCAATGCAAGGAATGTCAGCCACAGTACAGTGAAGGCCTTTATGGTTTGTTTTGGTTTTTTTCCAGGAAAATTTTGCAGCCAGTACCACAAGAAAGTACTTGAATAATGAAGATATTTTAAGATAATCGTGATCCATCAAAAAACAAAACCTGTGTATCGAGTGGAACTTGAAGATTCCATTCTTGCAAGTGCAGGAGTCCTGCAGTTTGAGAAGTCTGAATCGTTACTGTATGGCAAGGGCTCTTTCAATGCAAGGAATGTCAGCCACAGTACAGTGAAGGCCTTTATGGTTTGTTTTGTTTTTTTTCCAGGAAAATTTTGCAGCCAGTACCACAAGAAAGTACTTGAATAATGAAGATATTTTAAGATAATCGTGATCCATCAAAAAACAAAACCTGTGTATCGAGTGGAACTTGAAGATTCCATTCTTGCAAGTGCAGGAGTCCTGCAGTTTGAGTATCCCTGGAAGTCTGAATCACTTGGTTACTGTATCTCTGTACTGCAGAAAAGTATCTCTGAGGCCTAATTATGCCACAAACCAGAGTCCTACTTCACATGTACTTGTGATCAATTATTTTGTTTGTATTTTGTAAATGCTGTCTTGAATTCTAATGCAAAAGCACACAGAGGCTTTGTTTGCTGTTCAAAGGGTGAAATTCTGATCTCATGAAAGGAATGGTTATAAATTTCAACAGCATCAACATTTCACATCTGAAATTTCCAGGACGGACACAAACTAAGAGAAAGAAGATTCTATAGGTGAGTATGATACATAGCAAGGAATCCAGTAACAACCATGCTTATTTTACCCACAGCTAAGGGACACACTGAAGCATGGAATGGACTAACAAATGACACGTATTACAGCGCAAGGATAACCAGCAAGGAGCCTGGCTAACTTATGAGGTGTCACTCAGGAGAATCCAGCAATTCTTATTCTGCAACTGGCTTTTTGTTTATTGGTCAAAAGGCAGCTGGCAGATTCACAACTGTACTGGCATTAAGTGAAAACCAGAGAAGCAACATCATAGCTAGGGATCAGTACAGAACCAGACAGCTTTAACTGACTACAGAACTGCTTTGCAGATTATAAGGGAAAACAGGGCTTGAGGAAAAAGTGGATGTTCCTTCTTGTTTAGAGACAGAATAATAAACAAAAAAAATCAACACCACAGGCTTTCAAAACCTTCTAGGTGCTAATGAGCCTCAGCATTCCTGTCAATATGTTTAGGTATTTCCAGGTAATTCACCAGAAAGTAAACCAAGGGCTGTTTTATGATGGAAATATGGAAAGAACCGAGATGCAAGATTTTGGACATGCTGATGGGAGTACTCATAGAACACAACTTGTCAAAGTGCGAGTGGCATTTGTTGCCTATCATGACTGATGACCACCTTCATGCCCAAGAAGCACTCCCTCATAATGAGTAACAAGCTACAGACTGTCCACCTTCCTGCTGGTAGACAGCTGCATTCTGTCTGCCCATTCACAGATACTGCAGATGCCTTTATTTGTCACCAGATAAAGTTCATTAGGTACTCTGAAACCTCTCCAGATCCCATGCAGGTTACACTTGAAGAACAACAGAACAGGGCACATGGGTATGTGCTGTTCTCTCACCACAGACATGGCCAGTAACAGCTTTTGGGGGCTGTTTGCCTTGACTATTAGGAAACAGAAGGTGTGCTGTCATCAATAAGTTATATACAATAAAGTGTGTATGCCTCTAAGAAGATTTGATGTCTTTTTTCTAGTGAATAGGTATGAACTGGGGAGAAAGAGAGGGTGATATCTACCAGCACTGAAACAAAGAAGAGGCAGGCAACATGGCACTGGACAAGCCATGAGCTCTTAAAGCTTGATAACATCATGTGGGAGATACAGGAATTGAAGGACTGGTACTCCCAGAATCTTCCCTGGTTAATGCAGTAGCATGTCCTCACCTAATGGACACTGTCTAACTCCAAACCTGCCTTAAAGAGGTGGAACTGATGACTTCCTCACTCTGCCCAGTGCTCAGAAAGGCCCTAGAGCAGTAGCTATAAAGCCATGCGAGCAGGTGCTAGTAGGCAGCAGTGTGTCTGCCAAACAGGGCAGATCCAGCTTCAGCCTAAATGGGGCCAGGAAGGGCTGGCAGCTGTGCCACCAAATGACTGCATCAGA